>NW_015628818.1:326-1277 GCF_001515625.1 Sinocyclocheilus rhinocerous | reverse complement strand
GATTCCATGGCATATCAGTGTCTGTTATGGACAGAAATCCTACAAGGTAGAGTCTGAGGGAGAAGCATTTAAGTTCAAACTTGTGATGAACAGTTTTTAAAGTATTGGAATGTGTCTTTGAATATTTATCTGTGACATTTTAATTGCTGCTTGAGCAAAATGTGGGTCGGGATGATTTTATCAAGTAGGACACATTTCTGGAACTTATTTGAAAATTATGGAGGACATTTTTTAATTTCTCTTTACAATGTTGAGTATTGTTGATGCAAATGCAACTAATTTAAGGCTTAGTGTGGCCCAGATAATGTATATTTATGGTTTATTTAGTTCATTACTAGCTAAAATGTGGCTGTGTAGTGGCCTGCTTGTGGACCACTGCCAAAGTGCCACCATTCCATGCAGCATGTGGGCCACATGAGGAATGTGGGGAAGACCAGGGTTAGAATAAAAATCAACTGTGTCCCACATTAGGGCCAATTCTGTTTTATTTGGTTTATTCATGGCTGACATTGGGCCTTCCTTTGGCTTGCTTGTGGCCCAAATCTGGCAAACAGGAGCAGACCGCCCAATTGCCATTATTCCACGCGGTATGTGGGCCAGATCTGGGCCTCAGGAATTTTGCTATCTGGGAGTAATTCAAGATTAAGGATTTACTTCAAACACTCGACTGACGTTACAAAGTGAGTTTGGAGTAAAAACATGTTATTAAATGTGGTATTTTCACATGCTTTCAGATGGAGCAAAATTTACTACACAGAGCCGTAGTTCACTGACAAGCTATACGTAAACAGCTTGTCACGTAAACAGTAAACAGAACGATTTCTTCGATTTCATAATCGCACGATTAAATCGTCTGCGATTATGAATGCGATTTTGCATAGCTTGTCAGTGAACTACGGCTCTGTGTAGTAAATGCTGCTCCATCTGAAAGCACGTGATGATGATTTACTG
>NW_015628818.1:0-225 GCF_001515625.1 Sinocyclocheilus rhinocerous | reverse complement strand
GCAGCCCTAATAGAGGAGCAGCAATAATGTACAGTATGTGGAAAATAATGTGGTTTTTTTACCTTAAACTGTGTAAACTAGGGCTGTGAATCTTTGGGTAGACAGCGATTCGATTCGATTCACGATTCATAGCTTTTCGATTCGATTCAAGAACGATTTTTACAAATTCAGAACGATTCAATTCGATTCGATTCGATTCACAATTAAATTCGATTTGATTCGATT
>NW_015628817.1:0-839 GCF_001515625.1 Sinocyclocheilus rhinocerous | reverse complement strand
CAAACTGCATATCTTCACTGTATGAATTAAACATTCATACATTGATACTTAATAAAGCTACTAAATTTAGTCAGTCAAGATCAGTGAGTGATTTTCTCTTTTTCTGTTGTTGTTTGATACACACACATTTTCTTTCCCAGCTGTTCACAACTTACTTAAGTTATAAGCCAAGATGTATGTATATGTCATTTTAACTGTGTATGTATTTGACTGTTGAAGCACTATAAGAAGTGAAAGAAAGGCGGCTTTCTATGTGTGGGCTTCAGGTGTGTGATAAAGTTTTTTTTCAAGGTTTATTGAGCTTAACTCTTTTTAACATCAAACACATCCCATGCTTTATTATCTTATTCATGCATGTTTCTTGTCTTGTCAATACAGTTAGGCAGTTCTGCGTTGTGTGGATATATAAAGTTGGCGTGGCCAGTGTGCCTGCAGGGAGTGAAGCAGAGCGCTGCACACACTCTGCCCTGGTGCTGCATGTCGACACAACTCAGGAAATACGGCTCTTATTAAACTGCTGTCATTCTTAAAGAACCGGTACTAGTAAAAAGAGGAATCATACTGTTTTTAAAAGCAGGGTATTGCGATACCTTTTTAGTACCAGTATATCGTGCAAGATATACATCACTCTATACTGTTGTACAGCACCAGACAGCACTTCAAATTAAACTTTGATTGGACTACCTTGGTACTGCTTGTTGTCACTTTTGAAATAAGTAATGTTTTTTCTTTATATTGTGAATACTTTAAAGAAACTGTTAGGTTTAGCGATAGAAGAGGGTTTAGCTGCCAAAAACTGCACAATGGAATATTGCAATTAAAATTAATTAACTTCTGCC
>NW_015628816.1:0-609 GCF_001515625.1 Sinocyclocheilus rhinocerous | reverse complement strand
GCGGAATCGGATACAGAGGTGCTGGAGGATGTTTTACTCGCTGGTGCAGTGCGTGGCCCAAACAACAAACCTGTCTCCAGGTCAGCGGAACTCTTCCTTCCACAATAATTACCTGTACATTTTTTATGTCTTTTTCAGTTTACGTATTTATTTTTTATCTTTTACGTATTTACATACACAAAAATCAATCAAAAAAAGTTCCAATCTATGATGACACGATTCTTTTTTTATCTTTATAACTTTTTCACATGCACATTTGATATAGCCTAGACATCTTTCAGTATTTGGGCTGGATCTTACTTTCTTAGAATTATATTGCATTAATTTTGGGTGTAATGCTGCTTTTGAATAACAGCTAGATTTGTTTTCATCCAGAACCCAAACTGCCTGCTTGAAGATGAACACGGATGACGCAATAAAAGTCTCCATTTACAACAAAGGTACTGTAACGTTAATCTGTTTCTACTTTCTAGGTAACGTTAATATTGGTAACATTTTATTTTAGAGTTCAGCTCTCACTTTTAACTAGTTGCTTATTAGCTTGCATATTACTAGTATATTGTTTGTTCATTACTATCTGCATGACCTTATTCTACATCCCTAAATCCT
>NW_015628815.1:416-1233 GCF_001515625.1 Sinocyclocheilus rhinocerous | reverse complement strand
ATTTTTGAGGGCCTAAACATGCTCTAAAAGTCATGAAACTTTGCACACGCCTCAGAAGTGGCGAATATACGCATCTGATATGGGTTTCAGAAATGGGGGTGGCAAAATGGCTCGACAGCGCCACCTATACACTTTAGAAGTGGGTGTTGCAAAATGGCTCGACAGCGCCACATATACACTTTACACGGAGTGCGCCTCGAGCTACGTTTCACGTACATGTACGAAAATCGGTACACACATGTAACACAGCAATACCTACAAAAAAGTCTCCTGGTACGAAATCCGAATCCCAACAGGAAGTCGGTTATTTTGAATTTTCTCTCCAAAATTTGTGTCGTTTTTGCCATTTTAAGGGGTTATACTTTAACGAACTCCTCATAGAGATTTATTCAGATCAACACCAAAGATGGTCAGTGTAATCTAAAGTCCTTTGCGATGTTAAATTGCGAAGATCTTGAGTTTTCATTGAAGGGCGTGTCTGTGGCGGCCTAACAAATTTCGATGTTTCGCCATGAAAAAGGTAGTTGCTATAACTCAGACATACAATGTCCAATCTGCCCCAAACTTCATATGTTTGATAAGAGTCCTGACCTGAACGGATCTACATGCCCATATTCAGTTATAGTCATAGCGCCACCTGCTGACAACAGGAAGTGACATATTTTACGCTGTAACGAACTACTCCTAGAAATTTAATGACATAAACTTTTTTTTTTGGTCAATCTAATCTAAAGTCCTTTGCGATGTTAAATTGTGAAGATCTTGAGTTTTCGTTAAAGGATGTGTCCATGGCGCCGTGACAAATTTCGATGTCTCG
>NW_015628815.1:0-157 GCF_001515625.1 Sinocyclocheilus rhinocerous | reverse complement strand
CCTACAAAAAAGTGTCTTGGAGCAAAATCCAAAAGCCAACAGGAAGTCGGTTATTTTAAATTTTCTCTGCAAATTTTGTGTCATTTTTGTCATTTTCAGACGTTGTACTTTTACGAACTCCTCCTAGAGATTAATTCAGATGAACACCAAAGTTGTT
>NW_015628814.1:0-879 GCF_001515625.1 Sinocyclocheilus rhinocerous | reverse complement strand
ATGTGGCTAATTACTTTATGTTTGTGTGTAGAGTTACTAGACAAACATACCATTATTAGAAGAGTTAAAATAGTTTTGAAAGAAGTGTGTGCTTGTGCAAGATGTGTGTGATGTTTTGTGGTTTTGTGTGTGTTTTGTGGTTTTGTGTGTAGAGTTTTGAGAAATGGAGCCATAGTTTCAAAAACTGTGTGTAAGAATTTGTAAAAAACTGTAAAGATCAGCAGAATTTAGCAGTGTAAAAAACTGAAAGATCAGCAGAATATAGCAGATATACAGACAGTTGAGCTACTTTAAAAAAAATGCTGTAGTGTGTTTGCTCTTTGACTATGAATACAAACTTCTTTACTTTAGTTTTACTGTAGTATTTTGCTAGTCAGCTCCTGACACAATGTAACTGTACACACAAAACTATAACTATAACTACTGGGGCTATAACTATAACCATAACCTGAGGAAACACAAGACTCTGACACGACAGCCGTTGTATAAATAGTATGTGAGATTAAAATAAGTGTGTCCCAAAGCATAGTATGCTGAAAAGAGTATACCAGAAGTCCGCGGATGGTCTACTATTTCAGGTCCATTTTTGAAGTGTGGATCCGTGCACACTCTAATGGCTAATATTACCCACAATCCAATGCGCTCTGACGAATGATTCGGTTGAGAACTACAAACATGAATAAAAAGCCTAAAAAACTACAAACATGGCGGATGTTCACGACCAACGGTTAAGGAGAGGTTTAGATAAAGGGGTTTAAAGGGATAGTTCACCCAAAAATGAAAATTCTGTCATTAATTACTCACCCTCAAGTGGTTCCAAACCCGTAAGACCTCCGTTCATCTTCGGAACACAAAATAAGATATTTTTGATGGAATCTG
>NW_015628813.1:0-829 GCF_001515625.1 Sinocyclocheilus rhinocerous | reverse complement strand
CACTGGCCTATAGAGTGGCTAATCTTTAAATAGCCCACTCTTTATGGCAGTCCCCGCTTACGGCAATACCACCCTGTTTGCGCCCGATCTCGTCTGATCTCGGAAGTTAAACAGGGTCGGGCCTGGTTAGTACTTGGATGGGAGGCCGCCTTGGAATACCAGGTGCTGTAAGCTTAAGCGTTTTCTTCACTACTTATCTAATACACTGGCCTATAGAGTGACTGATCTTTAAATAGCACACTCTTTGTGGCAGTCCCCGCTTACGGCCATACCACCCTGAGGGCGCTAGAGAGCTACAGGAAGTGTTGGCTGCAGTTGGGAGAGGAAGACTCTCCTCCATTTTGTTTTTCTGTTTTTTTTTTGTTTGTTAGCTGTTTTGGACTTTAGGTTAGTTTTTTGTCTGGTTTGTCAGTTTTAGACCTAAAATTGAGATTTCCCAAAGAAGTGGCATTGTTGCCATATAGCACGAAGCTGGCCCAAAGAAGTGGCATCGTTGCATATAGCACGAAGCTGGAAACAGCGGAAGGGCCGCAGTATTTTAGGGTGATGCGCAGCCATCAGGTGAAGACCTGTAGGCTGTGCATGAGCCTGGGACACCTGCTAAAAGACTGCCCAGATTTTAAGTGCTACAAGTGTGAGGAGAGGGGACACTTTGCAAGAGATTGCAAGGCTGTCAGGTGCCCGGGGTGTCAAGAAGTTTTAAATAAATGTGAATGTTGGATGGAGGGAGAGGAAGGAGGTATGGAACATCAGTTGGACGGACAAGTGCATGAAGGAAACAGCAAGGAGGAAAGAGAAACTGATGAAAGACAAGAGGAAGAAGGATTGC
>NW_015628812.1:305-977 GCF_001515625.1 Sinocyclocheilus rhinocerous | reverse complement strand
GAAGTGTCTAAAATTATTGTACGCATATGTACAAGTCATTGGTTTTTGGTGATGAGTTTTCCCAATACTTTGGGCAATATAGTGTATGTTTGGTGCGGTAGGGGGCCCAACCTCATATTCTTTCATAGGGCCCAAAATTGCTAGCGGCGCCCCTGGGTTGAGGTGATGCTACTCACTCACACCTACACCCTGCAAAGCATTACAGCATCTGTGAGCTGTGTTTGGACACTGTGAACTCAAAAGTATATATAAAAAATTTCCTTACTAACTGGCTAATAAAGATAGCATTGTCTCACTGACATTTGATGCCGTCGGTTCCCTAAAGAGACCCTGATATTCTGATCTGAACTCAAGGTCATTAAAACAGCTTTTGTCATCTTGTGAAGAAAATCTTAAAGGGGTCATATGATGCTTTTTTAAAGATCATTATTTTGTGTATTTGGTGTAACAGAATATGTTGACATGCTTTAATGTTCAAAAAACACATTATTTTTCAAATACTGTACATTATTGTAGGTCCTCTATGCCCCGCCTCTCTCAAACGCTTCGTTTTCTACAAAGCCCCCTCCTTTGACAAGCGCAGTCCGCTCTGATTGGCCAGCTGACCCAGTGCACTGTGATTGGCCGAACACCACAAGCACACGTCGGAAATGAAACGCCCCTTACCATAAT
>NW_015628812.1:0-210 GCF_001515625.1 Sinocyclocheilus rhinocerous | reverse complement strand
GCTTCAGCTTTCAAAATATCCCATCAGTACAAGCCCGAAGGGGAAACAGAGTCGCGTGACAGACACAGTGATGAAGCTGGTATGTGTTTGCAGTACACAAGCCACGGTTAAGACAGCTGACTCTGTGATGTGACCCTGTCTCTCTCTCGCTCACACACGCACATGCACACACACACGCAAAACTCCGCATTTGAACAGTCAATAGCAAAT
>NW_015628811.1:0-939 GCF_001515625.1 Sinocyclocheilus rhinocerous | reverse complement strand
AAAAAAAAAAAAAGAAAAAAGAAAGACTACCATTAAAGAACCGGACTGATGTGCAGTATCGTAGGGATATTAATACCGTTAAATTCTTACCGAAACCCATCCCTACTTGCAAGTCAGTAGGAGAGAGATCTATCTCATTAATTTCCACTTTTACTTTCAGTAATTAATGATAATTTTTTCTTTGAGTAATTATTGATTAAATGTGTAAGATTTACAAAACCTCATACTTTGATCTTCTGAGACGGACAATACACACACAGCGTATTAACATACAGAAATCTGTTTCTATATCTCACTGAGAGAAAATGCGGGAAAACGCCTCTCTCACATATGCATTAGTTCCTTTTCTTCCCCTTTCCTCCCGTTACCCATCCTCCCTCCACTCAGTTCACTCAGAATGGGCAATAACAAAATATAATGTTCTACATTAATGCAAGTGATATTCACAGTCATGTTTGATATCATATTAATTGCCTCTGTGCATCTGGTACATTTACATTTAGTCATTTAGCACTTTTATCCATCCAAAGTGACTTACAAATGAGGACAATGGAAGCAATCAAAATCAACACATAAGCAATGATATGCAAGTGCTATAACAAGTCTCAGTTAGTTTAATGCAGTACACGTAGCAAGTTTTTTTTTTTAATCATATAATAAAAAGAAAACAGAATAGAAAAAGAATAGAGCAAGCTAGTGTTAGAGGCCTTTTTTGCTTTTGTTAATTGTATAATAAATAATTTTGTAATAATTTTGTATAATATTTTTTTTAAAGAAAACAAGCAGTTAGTAAATAAATAGAGTGCAAGTCTAAAAGGGGCAAGGTGTTTGGTACACATGGTACCATGGTCTCATTCTTACAAGAAGTAAACTAAAAGGTGATACAGATCCTAGGAGTTTAGAGATATTTGGCTCACTGTAGAGTGTCTTTCATGCAAA
>NW_015628810.1:0-848 GCF_001515625.1 Sinocyclocheilus rhinocerous | reverse complement strand
CCTCGGAGTAGGTTGGTGAGGGGGCTGGTGATCCTGCTGTAGTCCAGAATGAAACGATTGGCAAATCTGGCAAATCCGAGGAATCGTTGGAGCTCCTTGATAGTAGTGGGTTCTGGCCAGGAGGTTATGGCGTGGGTTCTGGCCAGGAGGTTATAGCTTCCACCTTCCCCTCGTCCATCTGGATACCGGTACGATCAATGTTATATCCCAGGAATTGTACCGTGGGTTGGTGGAAGGTGCACTTCTCAGCCTTGAGGAATAGGTGATGTTCTCTCAGGCGTTGGAGGACCTCCGCAATGTGCTGGCGATGTTCGGCCTGGCTCCGGGAGTAGATGAGGATGTCATCTATGTAGACAATTACGACTCGATGGAGAAACTCCCGGATCACCTCATGCATGAAGTCCTGGAATACGGAGGGGGCGTTGGCAAGTCCATAAGGCATGATCAGATACTCGTAGTGGCCAGTAGTAGTCACAAATGCAGTCTTCCATTCATCCCCCTCACGTATCCGGATGAGGTTGTAGGCACTGCGGAGGTCCAACTTAGTGAAGATGGTAGCCCCACGGAGATGTTCAAGGGCATTTGGAACGAGGGGAAGAGGATATCGGAACTTGATGGTGATGTTATTAAGTGCTCGGTAATCTATACAGGGCCTCAAGCCTCCGTCCTTCTTGGCCACAAAGAAGAAACTTGATGCAGCAGGGGAGTTAGATGGACGGATGTAACCTTGACCCAGCGCCTCCTTGATGTAGTCCTCCATGGCCTTCTGTTCAGGAAGCGACAGAGAATAGATTTTTAGAGATTAGAGTTGCTCTCCCACAGCGGTATCTCCGTCTGTCCTTCCAAAC
>NW_015628809.1:0-1781 GCF_001515625.1 Sinocyclocheilus rhinocerous | reverse complement strand
AACTCCACTTGCGCACACCTGCAGTTCCCGCAGGTGCGAGATACACACAGAAATAACGGGATCTTCTTTGACTTCACAGGCAACAATTGCACCAAGACCCGGCAAAGATTAAACTTCCTCAATGGTGTTTTCTCGTGTCATGGTTACAAAAAGCTCACTGTGGAATTCTCTTGTGCTCAGCTGGGTGAATTTGTAGGTCTTTCCAAACAAAACCAGTCCAACTTGAGATTCCCAGAGTTGGATACGAATTTTCCCGCTGGCATCCTCGACAAGCACTCTGTGTTTCGAGTTGTCTGCCTTGAATCTCCACAGTCTCCGTACCAGCCCTCAAGTGGACAATACGCCCAGTGACCTCACCAACCTCACAAAACATTAAAAACAAATACACCAAGTAAAAACATTACACAAATCATATTATTCCCTACAACTTAAAACAATAATAAAAAAACATACATGTTGCCTTGCTGACATTTTTTTAATTTCTGCCACTGTCCGCTTAGACTTAGAAGGAGGCTCTTTGAAAGGAAAGGTCACATCAGTGACCACAGCCACACCTGTCTGTATTCCGCACAATACATCCACACCTTGACCAGAACGACCTCAGAAAATGAGATATTCCGCTCATGCGAATGTGGGGTAAAGCAGCTCGGTTTTATCATACTAGATACATTTGAGTGTGTTGAAAGTGCTGTTATAATCAGGGGTGCACATAAGTGGTACGCAGGTGCGCATGCGCAAGATAAAAAATGTGCTGTGTAAATAAGTTCTGACAGTGCATTTGCATACCAACAAGGTTGACAGCTGTTAATGCACAATTACCATTTTAGATCGACAAACTGTAATACTGAATAAGATTTCTATTCAAACTGAATAGATAAATAAATCTAGGCTACCCGCTGCCATTTTCAAAGCACAATGCAAAACTGTGACATTTCATTCACCCACGCTCTTCAATCGGCAGCGCTGAACCCGGAAGCGCATATACTTACTAGACGGCAACCCGCCAAAATAAAAGCCTGCTGATTTTAAGTTTGAAAATGAAGATGAGTTTTATTGGCTTGCGCACAAAGCTAATCTCAAGGTCAAACCATTAGCCTTACTGAAAGATAGACTGCCAACGAATTAAGCATGTGAACTACAAACACTGTTTTGTGATTCATTTTTCATTAATTTACAAATAAATACAAAATAAATTGTTTTGCAGAGCAGATTTGTTATGTATTTATTCAGAGATTCATAAATTAACAATTTTTTTTTTTTTTTAAAGATGGACTTAAATGGTACAGCACCACAAAACACATGCAAACTGCAGTCAACAAGCTAATCTTGAACATTTCGTAATGTGGGGAAAGTGAAAATTACTACGATGCATATTCCACAATATATTTAAGTTTCATGCATGTCTTTGTAAAGATATCTTACATTTTTAAAGGAAAACATTGTCTTTTTTCACCATTACTCACTGTGGAACCATTTAAGCCCACCTTATGTGTTTCAATGAGGAATCCCTCTAACTACAAACTTTGATACATTTTCTGAGTGAAATTGTTTAATGACAAGTTCTTTGTGTGCTTTTACCTTACTAACCATTTACCTTACTTACTAACTTAACTTACCACTATATTTAGATAGGACTACAAGATCAGAGTTGATGCTCATCAGGGACGGGAGAACTTCCTCAGTTCGGCGGTAGAGAGCAAGATTTCAGAGTGGCTTCAAGTAGACTGTAAAAAAATAAGCTAGAATATGTTACATAGGCTAAGTGTAAAATGAAAGAAGGA
>NW_015628808.1:578-913 GCF_001515625.1 Sinocyclocheilus rhinocerous | reverse complement strand
ATGAGCCAAAAGCGGAACAAAACAGCGCTACTCATTTGAACCGCGCCACATGGACCATTTATCCACTTGTTTCAATTGGCGGCGCAGCGCAGAGCGAGCTGACTAGAGCAGATGTGTTTACTCACTGATCACGCATCCACTAAACAGCGCTGTCAGATCCATTGTGAAGCGCTTGAATTCAGCGAAGAACACAAATGACTGATATAAACTAGTATCAGTCAATATCAGTCAACTGATATAAACTAGTTTAAATCCAGATGAAACAGCGCTGACAAACAGCAGAAAAACACTGTGTGCAATGATATAGTCAGAAGGCTTTTCAATCTACAAATCGC
>NW_015628808.1:0-276 GCF_001515625.1 Sinocyclocheilus rhinocerous | reverse complement strand
TTTAGACTACTGTTTTTCATACAAATAGGCTACCTAGAAACCATATAGTTGCATTTTTACCACAGTATTGAGGTGCTATATGTGTGGTTTTAACTCTGGTTATCATGATGTAAATGTATGCTACTATGGAAGAACAATGGTTAATTTTAATAAAACTCAAACAGTCAGAAAAATTACATTTCACCATATAAAAAAGGAGGTTGTTACAATTTTTACAGCTGTTACTGATTGTGATAATGAACATAAATTTACATCTGCATCCTAACTCAAACTACT
>NW_015628807.1:539-878 GCF_001515625.1 Sinocyclocheilus rhinocerous | reverse complement strand
TAATGCGCTCGCGACATTTGCTGTTTTATTGCATATTATTATTATGTGGAACAGGCCTACAGCGAAGTGTCTTAAGTGATTCTTTTTCAATTGTAACGGATACAAGGTGGAATACAACGGTTTAATAAGAAAGATGTGCTTCAAAATCTTGTTTAATTTGTGATAATCGTAGCACTGGATTATTATTGTATAATAAACCTGGCATTGTGACTGACTTTGGAGTCATTTGTTCCTCTTAGGCCTATTATAACATTGCATTCAGTTAGAGAGCAAAGGAATGACAACATAACCTGTACATTATTGGTTTTGTATTGCTTTTTACCTTCTTCTCTCGAAACT
>NW_015628807.1:0-463 GCF_001515625.1 Sinocyclocheilus rhinocerous | reverse complement strand
CATTCAAGAAATTGAATGAACAAATATAAAAATAAAACACTATATAGATTGATTCCTAATACAACTGTTTTAAAGATCTTCAATCAAGAATAGTGAGTGATTTTTCTCTCTGTGTTTTGTTGTTTTATTCTCGTTAAAGGAATAGTTCACCCAAAAATAAAAATGGTGTCATCTGTCTGTCAATTCTGTTATAGTGTTTTATTTTTATACCATCATTTACTCACTCAAAAGGGGTTTTAAACCTGAATAAGTTTATTTCTTCTGCTGAACATAAATGCTATTTTGAAGAACGTGGAAAACCAAACAGTTGCTGGTCTACTATAGAAGTCACTGTGGACCAGCAACTGTTTGGTTTTCTTTCTTTCTTAATAACAAAGATAAAATAAGGACAATGATTTTTTATCTTCGCCTACTTTGACCTAAATATCTGCCATTCTTTTTTATATTTTGTTACCTTGAAAGG
>NW_015628806.1:0-496 GCF_001515625.1 Sinocyclocheilus rhinocerous | reverse complement strand
GTCGATCTTTCACATCCAAGCATGCAGTGTCCAGCAGCTTAAAAGTTAATACTGCATCAGGAAGTTCCATTTTATACTTGCGCATCCTAGAGTACCGTTGTTCAAAATCGTTTATATAGTCTGTCATGGAAACATTACTGTCTCTCACTATACGATCAAAGCTCGTATACGCTTCATATGTCCGGTCCTTTTCTTCCTTGAGGAACAAATCATCAAGTTTCGCTAGTAAAGTTGTCATACCAGTGTCCGTGTTTAAATCGTCTACCGGTATTCCATCGCCGTTTCTCTCGCTCTTCCCGACAGCGCCAAAGCAACAGCGAGCGCTTGTTTACTTTTTTTAAGTTCCGTAACTCTAGTCCAAATTCTGACTTCATTCTTCCAACTTTCGTATGGCTTCCCCTCGTCAAAGGTTGGTGGGACGCTGTAATTGCTAGCCATCCTCTGCTACCAATGTTAGTCATCAAATACAACTTAATGGAAAACTCCCTTTATTCGA
>NW_015628805.1:878-1583 GCF_001515625.1 Sinocyclocheilus rhinocerous | reverse complement strand
TTCCTATAAGGGACGTCCCATACTATATGCACAACTCATATAAAATATTTTACTGCAGCATTTTTTGAGATATGGGACCATACAATTAGATAGCTAGCTATAAAGACCCCATTTCTAATAAGTAGAATAAATTAATGGTCAGTTCTTATACGTGACGTCCCATACTATATGCATACCTCATACGAAACCATTTTAATACGGGACTTCCCATACTATATGCACACCTCATACAAAACCATTTTACTGCAGCATTTTTTGAGATATGGGACCACATGGCGCTTTAGAGGGCTATAAAGACCACATTTCTAAGAAGTACAAAAAAAGAATCGTAAGTTCTTATATGGGACGTCCCATAATAAATGCACACTTCATACAAAACCATTTTACTGCAGCGTTTTTGAGATATGGGACATTATTCTACTTCAGAGGCCTATAAAGACCTCATTACTAATAAGTCGAAATAGCTAATGGTTAATTATTATACGGGCCTTCATACGAAACCATTTTACTGCAGCATTTTTGAGATAAATGAATGGGACATTATTCTACTTCAGAGGCCTATAAAGACCCCATTTCTAATAAGTAGAAAAAGTGTATGGTTAGTTCTTATACAGGACGTCCCATATTATATGCAGACCTCATATGAAACCATTTTACTGCAGCATTTTCAAGATATGACACATTATTACACTTTAGAGGGCTATA
>NW_015628805.1:329-622 GCF_001515625.1 Sinocyclocheilus rhinocerous | reverse complement strand
TGACACATTATTAAAGTTTAGAAGGCTATAAAGACCCCATTTCTAATAAGTAGAAAAAGCTAATGGTTAGTTCTTATACAGGACATACCATACTATATGCACACCTCATATTAATCCATTGTACTGCAGCATTTTCAAGATATTACATTATTACACTTTAGAGGGCTATAAAGACTCCATTTCTAATACCGGTAAGTAGAATAAATGAATGGTCAGTTCTTAAACAGGACATCCTGTGCTATATGCAGACCTCATATGAAACCATTTTACTGCAGCATTTTTTAGATATGGGA
>NW_015628805.1:0-184 GCF_001515625.1 Sinocyclocheilus rhinocerous | reverse complement strand
ACCTCATATGAAATCCTTTTACTGCAGCATTTTTGAGATATGGGATCATATGGCACTTTAGAGGGCTATAAAGACCCCATTTCTAATAAGTAGAAAAAAACAATGGTCAGTTCTTATACGGTACATCCCATACTATATACACACCTCATATGAAATCATTTTACTGCAGCATTTTTGAGATATG
>NW_015628804.1:1582-1727 GCF_001515625.1 Sinocyclocheilus rhinocerous | reverse complement strand
TCTCTACAAAGTTTGACCAACAAGATGTAAAAGCTGCTGAATTTGATCCCGTGGCAGGCAAAATTTTTGTAGAATTGTATCTTTTGACATCGTAGCTATTCTGACACTATTATGAAATAGTGCACATACACTAACTGGCTCCGCG
>NW_015628804.1:0-1492 GCF_001515625.1 Sinocyclocheilus rhinocerous | reverse complement strand
CTTTAGAATTGTAATATTTATTTGGTTCTGCACTTTTTCTTGCCACAGAATTACAATCGTATCGACTGAAATGTGAAGAAGCTTTTTGCACAGTGGTGGCCACTAGCGGAGTGAACTGTGAACAGCGATAAGAGTGGTCCAGACTAACCTTACGAACGAAATGACTTACGGAAGATATACTTAACTAAGAACGTTTCGGGAAACACGTATTAACGTAAAGGTACAACTTAAGGTATAACTTACGAACGACGTAGCGTTAAGAAGGTTTCGGGAAACGCAGCCTTGGTCGGCGAAAGTGGAGCATCGAGAAGAAAGTCTTTCTCTTTCTTTCTCCACAGATGTCTCTTCATAGCCACCATCACTGCCATTGAACGCCCAATGGCAGCAGCAGTTTGCTTAGTAGCGCGGAGAGGCAAATCCGTGGTGCGGCGCAGCTCTTCCATGAGTGCGGTAAAGTTGGTTTTATGTTGGACATTCGTTAGACATTCGATCTTTACTTCAGCATTAATTTATATGTAATCGCATAGTAGTCATGGATCATGCTGTATCTCGTTCAGATCACATTTAAAAACATAATATAAAAATTACTAATAATATTATTTGATGATGTAATTATTTTAAACCTCTGAAGTGAAAAGGTCCTCACAACGATCTCCGCTTGCGCACGTCAAGTTAGGGAGTGCCTCAAAAGTCCAAAATCCACAATAAATTTGATTAAATGTGTGCATTATTCCACAAAAAAACACTACAACCGTGATCCTTTTACATGTGCAGTTTATGTTGGCAAATAAATTAAGTATAGGTTAAGATTATTTTTAACTTTTAAAGGATTATTATATCTGTTATAAATATGTAAGTAAACTGAATATCTTAATGAAATAAATTTATTTAACTATGTGGTTGTTTTATTGAAAGAGCTCAAATCACCTACAATGTATTTATACATACATGCATCATATAGTACACAACTTAAATTTAAAAATATATATTTTGTGCATCTATTATACATTTTTGAAATTTTAAAATCTATATAACTTCCTGCTTATGTGACCCAAAGATATCACACCAGCTGTAATATCGTCACACAATCCTAACACACATCTTACATGACTTGGATTTTGGAAATATGATTTTGTCTATTTTTATTGAATTTTTTAAATATTTAAATCCATATAACTTCCTGGTCATGTGACCCAATTATGTCACACCAGCTGTAATATATTCGCACACACCTGACACACATCTTACACGACTTGGATTTTCAAAATATGATTTTGTGTATTTTTGGTGAATTTTTTAATTATTACAATCCATATAACTTCCGGGTCATGTGACATTATGACGTCACACCAGCTGTAGTATCTTCATATTTTGAAAATCCAAGTCGTGTAAGATGTGTGTCAGGTGTGTGTGAAGATATTACAGCTGGTGTGACGTCATCAGGTCACATGACCCGGAAGTTATATAGATTTGAATATTTGAAAAATTCATC
>NW_015628803.1:0-506 GCF_001515625.1 Sinocyclocheilus rhinocerous | reverse complement strand
AAAAATTGTCCTGGCTATTCCAAGCTCTATCATTGCAGTCAGCAATGTCAGTAATTGCTGCAAAAGGTGGACATACCAAATATTAAAGTTAAAAGTGGATAAAAACAGTATGACTCACTTCATCTGATATTTGTTGTGCTCAGAGCAACCATCTGCATGTTTCATGAACATTATGAAATTAAATAATGTTGTGAGGCAAAAAATAGTATTTTTCCTAAATTTGCATGTCTGTAACTCGAAGTATTAAAGATATCTTAAAATTTAAGATGTAAAAAGTAAAGTTTGTTAAGACTCAGTATCTTATGAATTAAGATATTCATAAGATATCCCCCTCCACAAAATAGTGGATTTCACAGTATTATTGAAATTATTTGAGATGCTTACTGTGTTGAATGCACTTTTGATTCTTAACAGATAAGACTTAGACTTAGATTTGTTTATACATTACAGGCACTTTGCCATACCTGACTTTTACTTGTTTCAATTTTGCATGTTTGTTTACATTG
>NW_015628802.1:698-1363 GCF_001515625.1 Sinocyclocheilus rhinocerous | reverse complement strand
GTTTAGTTTTACTTTTCTTTTTGTTTTCATTTGTGTTATCTTTGCCGTTTACCTCACGATATGCTATGGGGGCTCACTTTTATTTTATTTTTTTATTTATTTGATTCCTCAGTGTTTGCTAAACGTTCTGTAATTTATTAGTCTGTATATAATAGCATGTGGTGTATGCCATGCCTCATCTTATTCATTTTTGTTAATAAACGTTTTGTAAGCTTGTTTGTCATTGTATCTTACTGTTTTATTGTTGTTGTGCTTTTTAATTAAGAATAACAATGAATCCATCTTTTGTTTTAGTCTTACAAAAGTGAAAGGTATAGATGTAAGCAAAACAGACAATTATCTTTTCTTGTAAAACGTGACAACAAGATCGCAAATTTAAAAGCGAAAGCATCCGAAGCCCGGATAACAGCAAAAGAGGATCTCCCGTTCGCAAAATTCAAATCAAAAATAATATTACTAATGAAAAAGAACAGGTTGAATGTTAACCTCGTTCGTTTCCATATAACTATAAACTATGATAAAGGCTCATCAGCATGCATTGATTAATCCCATGTTGTAGCAAAAAAAACAAAAAAAAACAATTGCGACCAAATCATGTGCTCATATTCTAGCAATTCAAACTTACATCGCAGTCTGTTCATTATCAAAATAAAATACAGTCAACC
>NW_015628802.1:0-198 GCF_001515625.1 Sinocyclocheilus rhinocerous | reverse complement strand
TAAAGTACAAGCCTAGTTTACATTATAAATAATAGTTTAACATTCAAATACATTGGGAATATGGAAACATTTAGATTTGTGCCGAATGAGACGCGAGTAATAACCTCCAAATACATCTAGCCAAACCCGCGCTCACTCCGTCTCATATGCAGACGCAGCACAGCCACACGCGCCACGGTTACGTTTGGGATCATTTTA
>NW_015628801.1:0-478 GCF_001515625.1 Sinocyclocheilus rhinocerous | reverse complement strand
AGCACTAATTCCGAGTATGGGTCACCATACTTGGCCAGATGTCACGTCACTTAAATGTTTCTATTTCTTTTTTGCTCTTCAGTCTTTTATTGGACAGTATTAAACCTTATGTGTTACATCAGACTTCTCCATGTTGGAGTTTAAATGTTTCTATTTATTTTGTCCTCTCTCTAACATTGGACAATGTTAAATTAAACCTAATGAGTTGCATCAAACTACTCCAATTAGTTCTTTTAGGAGTTTAAATGTTTTTTTCTTATTTAATGTTTATTTTGTCCTCCACAGCTTACTATTGGATCATGTTTAAATAAACCTTGTGGGTTGCATCAGACTGCTCCACTTTGTTTGTATTTATTTTTGTCTTATATTGAGTATCCTGATATACATAATGTTATGCATAAGGCATATTAAAATGTTCACCGTATAAGGAATCTTTTTTGTGATTATTTATATAACATTATTACATATGTTATATAAA
>NW_015628800.1:311-528 GCF_001515625.1 Sinocyclocheilus rhinocerous | reverse complement strand
TTTTGTTTGTTGTTTTTTTTTTGTTTGTTACTCAGACGCAGGCAGCGCGCTGCATGAGACAAAAAAGTAATATAGCTAAAACAACCGTATAGCCGCTCTTTAGTGTAGATGCATGTTGATTTTATCAGACGATGCTGTGATTATAAATGAGAGTGACTCCTGGTTAACATGTATTAAAAGGGGTCGTGTTTAGTCACTATTTAGTGTAGTATTTTTT
>NW_015628800.1:0-259 GCF_001515625.1 Sinocyclocheilus rhinocerous | reverse complement strand
ATTCACTCATTATGACAGTAAAATAGGGCATTCTAAGTCAATATACTGCAGTATTTCCGCGCTCAATCAGTAGAAAATATGTTTAACACCCGGTCATGCATGAAAAAAAATACCGTCATGTACCATGAAACCTGTATAATTTTGAAAAATACCGTGATATAAATTTTTGGTCATACCGCCCAGCACTAATTTACAGACATCAGGCTTCCGAACACAAGATAACATGACAACATTTGTTTTGCATTTCATCTGGATGCCC
>NW_015628799.1:0-853 GCF_001515625.1 Sinocyclocheilus rhinocerous | reverse complement strand
AATTTTTGAGGTATATGTTATGTTTACAATGCAAATACTAAAAATTAGCAAATTATACAAATGAAGAGTTTGGTTCCACAACGCGATAAACACCGTTTTTAAAAAAAAAAATAGTTTCCGCCAAAATCAGTATTGTATCTGGTCAGTATTGAAAAGTCAATTTTTTATTTTACGCGGAATTTCAATATCCGCCCAGTTATTCTGTCATGTTTTCTCCCTTTCTTTCCAAACCGCGACAAACGCCAGTCTCCCTTTTCTGCAGAATGTGATATATCTGCTCAACCAATCACAGCGCACCATTCCACGCACTGTAGACAGTAATGGCGGCGCTTTGAATACACCCGGCATCCTAGTTTTCCTCATCTATTTTGTACTTTGTGATCAACAAACAAACTATAAATCGCATGTGATTGTCATGCGCATGTCATCAGTAAAGTCGGTTCTGTGAATAGTAAATCTCCATCACGTGCTTTCAGATGGAGCGGCATTTAATACACAGAGCAATAGATCACTGCTATATCGCGTTCATAATCGCAGATGAGACGCATTCGATTATGAATTACACTGAGCTTGTCAGTGTAAGTGTTTTTATTAATGCCATTAATGTTTTTGTTAATACCGCGTAGCTATAGCACTAGTCAACTAAATGAATGTAACATGGCAAAGATGAATGCACTTTTGGAAGTTGAATGTAAGGGAGTCATTTTGGAATTTCTGTGGTTTAATGTGATATTGTTGTTCATGTATGTTCATGATGAAATTTTCTTTTATTGTTGTAATTAATTTATTGCATTAACAAGATTACCCATTGAATTCATTTTGGAAGCGATGACTGATTGAATGTATTTTTAGT
>NW_015628798.1:725-961 GCF_001515625.1 Sinocyclocheilus rhinocerous | reverse complement strand
TTAAAAAGCACTTTTATACTCTGTTTAAATCATATTTGTGACATTGTTTTATATGTATATTTGATTATTTCTGTATTTTCACTATGTTTGATCAGTTTTCTGTCGATCGATGCACTTGAAGCACGTGCTAATTGTGTTGCACTTTACATTCATTTAACAGAAAAGACAAGAAGGGCGAAAACACACTGTAAAGGCTGTTTTATGTTTTATCAGGTATGCTGTTTTGGTACTCGTTA
>NW_015628798.1:0-593 GCF_001515625.1 Sinocyclocheilus rhinocerous | reverse complement strand
CTGTCTCTGCATGGGAGAGAAAAGACAAGGGCGAAAACACACTGTAAAGACTGTTTTATGTTTTATCAGTAAAAGAAGAGTCAGCTGATGTCCGTCTGGTTACTACTCATTGAAAAAAAAACAACGCAGATTACACCGGTCACACTTACATTGTTTTAATTGTGCTTTATAAATAAACAGAAACAAACAGATTCGTTCAAAAACTGATTTATTCAAGGAACGAAACACCATGTTCCTATGCACTGTAAAAAAAAAAATAATAATTTATAGCACATTTGTGCTCGCGCACTTGTGCTGATATTCAGAAAAGTACATTGCTTGTGCAATGAATATAAAAACAAAAACTCATACATGGGTATTTTTTCTTTCATTGCTTGAATTATAAGGGCATTCTAACTGCATTCTAATAGGCTTAAAGGCGCAATAGGAGATCTTGGAAAATGCTAACTTTAGCCTGATAGCACTGAAAGCGAATGTCCCACCCTCCCTGCAATCGCCGTCCAAAGCCACGCCCCCTGAATGCATATACGCGCACTCACAGACCAGACGACCAGAGACAACATTACTACAATAGGCTACATCAGCGGTTCCCA
>NW_015628797.1:383-523 GCF_001515625.1 Sinocyclocheilus rhinocerous | reverse complement strand
TTGTGCAGCATGTTCCGTTAGAAAGGGCCTGATCTTTCTGATGTTAAAATGTTGTAGATTTAAGTAGCAAACGAGAATCGCTCAAATGAATGCATATATTTTGAGACAAAGGTCTTCTTTATGATTTTCAGTTTTGTTTA
>NW_015628797.1:0-252 GCF_001515625.1 Sinocyclocheilus rhinocerous | reverse complement strand
CCTCTGCTGTTGGGGCTAAAGGCGCAGTAATTAACATGATAATTAATAGAGGGCTGACTTTTCCATTTGTTGACATGGCTAGATTCAGATGGTAAATATCATATGTTATGTTGGGTGTCCATATTAGAGATAATCACCATGTTTAGAATGAAACCATTATATTTAAAAACATGATATTAATCAGAATCAGGATCAGAATGAGCTTTGTTGCCAGGTATGTTTACAAATACGAGGAATTTGTTTTCGTGACAG
>NW_015628796.1:4411-5695 GCF_001515625.1 Sinocyclocheilus rhinocerous | reverse complement strand
CCATCTCGTCTTTCCTTATCAATTCGCAAGCCCCGCAGTTGCGCTTGCGTTCAGTTATTTTATGCCCTTTGCTACATTTTGCTTTTGGCGATTCACACACGTAGAGTTCTTTTCAAAAATCCTTGTCACCACTTTGTCGTGTCTTCCCTTTTTTAGTTATAAAGACAGAGGACGATAAACAAGAGTCAGGGCTACCAATTCAGGAACAGAAAAACTTGCGTCTTTAATTCTCACATTGCACTTGTATACAGGAAGCAAATCACTTTGCCATCACTACATGATTCCACCCTTTACTTACATATTAAGTATTATTTTTATTCATACATAACATGTTTCTTTGTAGATCTCAGTTTAGATTTCAGCATAGATGAGCTCAGTAAGCCCACTTACACGGTCTACAATGTAAAACAGAGAAAAGAATAAGACACTTTTTTGAACTCCTCTTAACCCTGGGTTATCGCCGTTTGCCAAACATGTGTTGTCTGAAAAGTGTTAGAATGTTACGGCAAGATGCTTAGCAACAGACACCCAATCGCATACTTCATATTCATATGCTATTAGGTGTGTTAGACCGATCGGCAGCCAACTTGAAGCAGTGCATGCCAGTTAGAAATTAGGCTCGTTCAAAATGCTTCGGCACTGCGCAGACCGATCTGCGTTTGACATCAAAATACCGCGAGAGCGATTCAAAAGCTTAAAGAGTCATCTGCTCTCTAATCACACTCGCAGTACTTTGATGTCATACGCCGATCAGTCTGCGCAGCGCCAATGCATCTCGAACAAGCCTTCTATTTTGTCCAACTTCAGACAGCGATGACACCATGTCACTTGCTGCATTCCAATTCGCATACTATCCTTCCTAAATAGTATTCGAAATTAGAATTAGTATGTCCCAAATCGTAGTATGTTGAAATGAGTATGCCAGAGATTCCCGGATGGTTTACTGCTTCCGGTAGAAATTTGAAGTGCAGATCCGTGCACCCTCGGCATTGCGCGGTGGACAAGGATTCAATTAGAACTACAAACACGCATAAAAAGTGTTAACAAACTACAAACATGGCAGATATGTGAGACCAACGGACAGGTAGAGAAAGGGGTTTGAGTGATAAATAATCAATATCTAACCTGTTGAAAAATTATTTATTTAAAGTTATTCACGTTAGATTTCATCTGCAGCAACACTGTGAACTTTTATAAAGATACGTTTTGTCATTAACTTTAAATGCATCATGTAAACATATGAGCAGAGTTCTTGGCATGATAGACCCGCGACTGGCAGATCAA
>NW_015628796.1:3071-4401 GCF_001515625.1 Sinocyclocheilus rhinocerous | reverse complement strand
TAAATGCATCATGTAAACATATGGGCAGAGTTCTTGGCATGATAGACCCGCGACTGGCAGATCAACGGCCTCTTCATTTCCCTTCAATACGGTAGGAAATTAAATTAAACGAAATATGGATAATGTTAACTTTGACAAGATGACTGACAGGGTAGTTTAAATGGTGACAGGATGAACGTAACTAAGTAATAGAGCGGTCCGTTAAAGATGCAGTTATGACAAAGTAGTATGTCCCAAAGCTTGCCTACTATTCTGGTACATACTCAAAAGTATGTACTTTTTCTTCACAAAAAAAGTACATACTTTTAGGGCATAGTATAAGTAGGCGAATTTGGACGCAGCAACTTTGAAGTATAGCATCAAAGTACCGCAAGAGCATTTCGAGAGCAGTCGGCTGACTCAGGAACTTCAGGAGCGCTGATGACGACACAGCAGTTTCAAGATTGGCAGAAGTCACCACATGACAACGATGATGTGTGTTTCGGGTTTATTCTGACACCTTCAGTTCCACTAATGCCTTTTACTCTTGATGACTACATGATTTGTTGTCTTTCTTGAAGTCGTTGTGTTCACACTACGCGACACTACATTAATGATCTGCAACAGGGGGTCACACACTAGCTGAAAACAACTCTGTCATCCAACGACTCTATCCCCTATCCTATCCTATTTATCCTATCCCCAAAGCACGTTTTTTCACAAAAACACATGCGAGAAGTTGAACGAGAATAACGCGAAACAACAAGTGAAACAGGAGTTGTTTATTTTAAAATGGAAGTAGGGAAGAAATTAGTGTTGCAAGCTGTTGGCGTGATGATCTGTTCTGAAAAAATGTGCATTTCTTGTGTCCAAACTTTTCTTAAAGCCGTGTTGCTGCTGCTGTTTTTCTTCTGCTGACCTCAACCCATGCCTTGCTCTCTCGTTGGCTGTATCTCGTCGCAACACCTGACACCACGTGATGTTTAGTCGGTCAACCGGTCCAGATATTTAGCATGCTAGATATTTGTTTGGCAGCAGCGAGCCTCTTTGATTCGTAAAATACACTGGTGAGTCGAGGCATTGTGGGGAGAGTGAAGCACGCAGGACTTGTGCCAGCGTAAGTTCACTCAAGCCCGATAAGTCAGTCCCGTTGGGAGCAGATGGGGGAGCGAGTGAAGCAGGGTGAGACTCATGCTCTCGCAGTGAGTGCAGTCTGTCCCGGTGAGCACAGCCTCAGCATGAACGCTGCCCAGTAGAGGTCTGCACAGGCTTTAAACTAAAGCCCGACCCGATCAGAGCGGCAGTTAAATTTAGAGCCCGAACCCGACCTCTTTTTTTTTTCACACAACGA
>NW_015628796.1:2240-2549 GCF_001515625.1 Sinocyclocheilus rhinocerous | reverse complement strand
TCCTTCAAAAGCAGCGATTTTACCCCCTCATTGCAGAGAAATATAACGTTGCGAGTCAGTAGCCTGTCAAAGCTATTTTACTAATAAAAGTTTCCGTGCTGTGTTGTCGTGTGCAATAATGTGTGTGCATGCATCTATGAAAGCAGCGTAGCCTACTACATATAGTTTTAGTTTAGCTATAAACCCGAGCCCGACCCGAACCCGAAGCTATTCATTAAACATTAACACGAACCCGACCCGAAATCCGAAAGTATTTCGGGACCCCTCGGGCTCGGGTCGGGTAGCAGACCTCTACTGCCCAGGCAAGCG
>NW_015628796.1:0-1818 GCF_001515625.1 Sinocyclocheilus rhinocerous | reverse complement strand
TTTACCTTTATTCCACACCGCTCTGTCCCTTCTCTGAGAAACGGGCTGATAATTTCCTTCTTTTATGAAGCCCCTCCCTCAGAAATAGGCGATGGGCTCTGATTGGTTAGCTAGCCCAGTGTGTTGTGATTGGCTAAACCGTCTCTAGTGCGCTTCTTAACGTCCCGCCCCTCACCTCAGCGGCAATGCGGCATGTGCTCCGGTTGTATTGTAAACAATGACGTCGTCTATATTGCTTATCAGTTTGAGCCCGATTGAGAAGCAGATGATATTATTGAAGAGGATCGTGCAGAACCTGTGCAAGCACGGCTTTTAATGTTAGGCCTATGTTTTTTGTTTGTTGTTGTCTCATACTTTTAGATACGCTGTTATTTGTAAATGCTACTGCTTATGTTAGCTTTATACATACGGTTTTATCCTGATTAAAGCTTTAATACAATACGGCAACTGCACGCGCGTCCATGTATAACGCTTCTCATAGCTATGTGAAAATAAGTGTATAATTGGAACAGTTCATTGTTGGAGCTGAGTTGAATGAGAGAGCGAGAGAGAGATGTAGAGCGTGTGCAGACTGCAGAGCAGGGGGACGCGAGGAACAGTATTGAGAACTGCTGTTTTGAACATTGATTTTGAAACTTGTGAATCCATTAGAATCGTTAGAAGACAGAATCGCGATTCATATATGAATAGATTTTTACGTGCACCCCTAGTTTTCTCTTCCTTTTCTCTAAAGCAGTGCAGCATGGCCTCGCCCCCTTTGCTGCCTGGCATTAAACTGCCAGAATTTTAAAAGACGATACCTCCGGAGGAAGTCGTGCAATTATGGCCTAATGGTTAGAGAGTTGGACTCGTAACCCAAAGGTTGCGAGTTTGAGTCTCGTACCGGCAGGGATTGTAGGTGGGGGGAGTGAATGTACAGTGCTCTCTCCCACCTTCAATACCATGACTGAGGCGCCTTTGAGCAAGGCACCGAACCCCCAACTGCTCCCCGGGCGCCGCAGCATAAATGGCTGCCCACTGCTCCGGGTGTGTGATCACTGTGTGTGCACTTAGGATGGGTTAAATGCAGAGCACTAATTCCTAGTATGGGAAACCATACTTGGCCACATGTCACGTCACTTTAATACAGTCACTTTAATAATACAGTTTGCATTGAACTTTCGTAACTTTGCAGATATTGTTTATGCTCAAACAGCAACATTACACACTAACTAACGTTAAAAAAGTGAAATCGCAATGAACCACCCCTTTAAGACCTACAAAAACCCTGTGGTTTGGGGAACTTTAACAGTCTAAACAGAATCAGAGGAATAAAGACACACTTATTAAAAGTACTAGTGAATATCTACTTAAGGCAACAGAGACAATAACTATGCAAGAAATAATTAGAAAAACACCACTACAAAACACAAAACTGACCGACAAAAACATAATGACATACAGCACAACAGAGTGCATTTCTCTTTAAACAGCACTGCACACTTGCTCTCTCTCAAGCTCATCTTTCACTCATATAACTTGGACTAGAGCTGAATTTGAAACTCTGATAGCAGCATGAAAATAAAAAAGGAGCAATTAACATCCACTGAAATGCATCCAGATAAAATATCACTCAAAGAGCACAAGAGGAAGTTGACTGAGCTCCATACTGACCGAAGCCTCAAGACTTCCTGATACCTACAGTCAGATCTTTAGGAACATCATGAGAGATTAAAGACATACAAATGTACCTCATGTGTTACAGAACATTTTTGGTAATGCTGATAATCTAACTTTTTTTTTCAATTCAAGTTTATTTGTATAGCGCTTTTCACGATA
>NW_015628795.1:0-514 GCF_001515625.1 Sinocyclocheilus rhinocerous | reverse complement strand
CACAGAATGTTATATTTTATAGCAATATGGATGAGATTGTGGCTGTCATACCCTGTCAGATGCGGCTTTATGGAGCTCAACGGCTCTAGCCCAAGTGGTGATATAAACGAACGCTATTGGCTATTTTAAAAAGGGGCGGGCTGCTTGATATGTCCCGCCCTGTCTTCCTGTTTCAGTTCAAATGACGTCAACACATAGAGTAATGCTGCGTGGTTCTAGTTGCTCCTGAAGGATGAAGCAGTGTCAACTGTTCGTGATCCAGCTAAACGAGAAGGGTGTTCCTGCACAACCGGAGGCTGCAGTTTCAGGACCGCAGTTATAGGTCCCTATTCTTTTGTAACAGCGCCACCTACCGAATTGGATAATATAGCGGAGGCTGCAGTTTCAGGACCGCATTTCTAGGACCCTGGTGGTTTAGTTTGTAGTAATGTTTGTACATGTTGTTAAAGATACTGAATCTCAGGAACATTTTTTTTAAAATTTCAATTGTGATTTTTGATTTATAAATGCATCA
>NW_015628794.1:0-2118 GCF_001515625.1 Sinocyclocheilus rhinocerous | reverse complement strand
TAAGAAGAACTCTTATTTGCAAACCTGCAAACTCACCCAAACCGAGACACTCCTTGATTGAAGTGCTTTAGTGCATCATTTAGAAGAGGATGTTTATCTATCACAAAAGGCTGTGATCAATCGCGATTAATAATTGTAATCCATTGACAGCCCTTCTTAAAACATTAAACATGTTATAGATTTTTAAAAAACACATAGCACCTGATCTCCAATCTGAAATATGTGCTCACTTTCTGAGAAGGTTGCCAAAAGGTTGTTGTAGAAGGGGCTCAACCTCTGCCCTGCCTAGTCTAGTAATGCAGCTTGACTCTCTGACCATGCATCATGGTTGAATGTTCTGAAGCAATCAACTACACCTTCTCCAGACTGACTCAGCAAACAGCTGAAGCGGGATCTCATCTGATCTACTGCAGTGTAACTGCTGCTGCCACATGCAGATTACTGAAAACATCACCAGTCAAGGGAATTTGCTCTTTCAGATCCATGCTCTGAAAAACATTTTAACACCAAAAGCAAAATACTACTGGTACTTTACTAAACTAAATTAATTTTCTAAATATTTTCTCTAATTTGTAACCTGAAAGGTAACAGTATCTCCCTCATGCTGAATGCTCAGAAACCATCAAAGCGTAGGGTTACATAGATATTGCTAGGACTCTTCAGAGAGATTAAAAACACCTCATAACAAACATGAACCCTTTGTTTTCTGCAGGAGAAAGCAAGTCACACAGGTTTGGAACGACATGAGGGCCAGTAAATGACCTAAATATGAAAGTGAGATGTAATACTGTATGAATAAAATGTAAGGTTTATATTGCATCTGTAAATATAATCAAATATTAATTTATGCCCAAAACAGGTTAAAAAGAAGGAAACTGATGACTGATAAACCTGAACTGAAAACATGCACAAATCTAAACAGACGTGACACTTAATTCTTATGAACATTCACAAAATTTATTTACATACATACATGCATACATAAATAAATATGAACAGGTGTTGCAGTTTCCCAATCCAAAACGTGTGGCAATAACCCAATCGTCTGGCCTTCAGATCTGTAGGACAAGAAACCATGAATTAATGGTGCGTTCAAGTCATGTCGGATAGATTGTGGTGGCATTCATGTTCAACTCGTAAATACAATGTCGTTATTACGTGTGGGAAGCTCGAAATTTTCTTTAAAAAAAAATCTTTAAAAAGTTAAATTAAATTATTCAAAAAGCCCAGAGTTTCCGAGTTGGGGGCGTGTCAGTGAGAAAACATGTTGGATGTAATGGATGCAGCCAAAGACTAGAGATCTGCAGCGTCTGTATTGACGGTAAATTTGTTGAAATTAATTAAATATTATATTATTGTATAATTACCGTAGAATATATAATGATTCCGTTTACATCACCTTCATAAATTGAATAAAAACAAAATTCAACGATTTTTTTTTTTTACTCTACATCTACAAAATGAATAAAGAATGTGCATGATTGTGTTATTGCTTTTGTTCTATGTAGACAAATTAAATCGCCATCTTGTACCGACCAAAGTGACTCGAACGCACCTGACGTCGTAATTACGACTTGTCAACTTGTAAATATGAACTTCCCAGGAGGACTTGAATGCACCATAAATCACACATCTGCTGCTTTCAGCTTTTATGATCATGTGACCCACAACACAATCTCACTCAATACAGACAGATGATTTGACAAACACCAGATCTTCTGATCGTGATCTTTGATCAGGAATGAGGACAGTCCATTGCTAAGATGACTTGATCCTCCATGTGGAATCAAGTCATATAATCATACAACATGTTCACAAGTTTGTACTATCAACATTGCAGCTGCCTGTCGACAAAGAGCTTTGATCACCCAGACAAAAGAAAAGAGATTGACAAAATGTTAGTCTGACTCCTAACTGTCACGGGTTGCTACTGTGAGGAGCGAGGAACGAGGAGACCAGGAGTACAAAACAAAGGGGTTTAATATTCTCGTCAGGGAATCACACGTAGCACAAGGAGGGCACATAAATAATTCCGGACAAAGAAACTCATCAAAGAAAGTTTCATCAAAGAAACGAACGGGACTCACTATAAATACACAGACACCAATGGGACACACC
>NW_015628793.1:672-838 GCF_001515625.1 Sinocyclocheilus rhinocerous | reverse complement strand
TTTAAAATTATACGACACCAGACAATGATTCTTTATAAATGAAACGCGAATTTATTGGCTATTCTAAATTACACTGACCTAAGCTAAGACATACACACACACATTCGGTTCTGAAGAAAATGATGGATGTTAACGGAGTTCTGAGGAAAGCCCAAAGTTTTAGCAA
>NW_015628793.1:0-228 GCF_001515625.1 Sinocyclocheilus rhinocerous | reverse complement strand
CTTGTGAGCACAAGTTAGAGTGCTCTCCACACGGCGACAAGGCCTTGCTCGGGAGAGCAAGTGGCGAAGAGCCTGCGTTCGGGAGAGCAAGCGGCGAAAAGCCTTCACTCGAGAGAGTAAACAGCGAGAAGCAATTGAATCTGTGTTGCAGTGGGGTTTTGACCTGCGGCACAGGTCCGTCCCACGGCGCGATCTTCCAATCGGCTTCTTGCAAGGCGGAGCATGCAT
>NW_015628792.1:942-1160 GCF_001515625.1 Sinocyclocheilus rhinocerous | reverse complement strand
AAGAAGCAGAATAAGACAATAAGACAAATATGAAAGAGATACAAACTAAACTAATTTTTCAGATACAGTAGGTTTACTTAACATTGATTTAACATATTTTGTTGGTTAACATTAATGACACGGATAGGTACTTAATTAGGAATGCTGTCCCTTTAAGACGGAAGGCATGTATGTAATACTGACACACGTTCAGTTTTCACCATAGACTGTAAAAAAAA
>NW_015628792.1:0-903 GCF_001515625.1 Sinocyclocheilus rhinocerous | reverse complement strand
ACATGGACGTAGTGTCCGTGACGTCACTCGTAGGGTTCAGAAGAGCATTTTTGAAGCCTACAGTGGGCGGAGTCGATCGCCGCCATCTTGGCAGCGCGTTACCGCGCGTCACACCCGGATAATCGAAAATGGGCAAAAAGGCGGGACGTGGGTGAAGCTGAGGCGCTAGTTGCTGAAACCACACCCGTCTATGGTGACAGCACTGCTGCCGTGCAAAGACAAAACACCATATGTGTATAAGTATCTTGGAGAAAAGCCCAGGACAAACCATGGCAGAACACAGTATCATCAGTTACCGCTCTTTGACTTTGTTTTAGATCGCTCAAATTAAGTTACGGTGCTCTGCATTTGTTTAGCCATTTGTCAATATTACTGTGCCAGCCTGGAGTTGTACGGTATTCTGCCTTTGTTTTAATGTCCATTAAAGTCTGCCGCGTTTAAATTACAGTGTAACTTGTGTACTTTCATACATCTGTCGGCACTTCTTTAGACAAACAAATTAGATAGATCGCGATCTAACAAACTGCTTCATATAACAAAGCACTGTAAACAAGCAACGACTAGATAACTTGGCAACAATAATTAATCGTAAATAATCTTTAAAGTTTTTTTTTCTTTTTATAATGCAGCTCTCAGTCTAGGGCTGCACACTTCTGCATGAGGAGTCAAATGCCATGACAGCGTAGGCTATCACATAAAATCAGTTACTGTTCGCAATTAAATCCTTTCCTACCTTTTCTTGTAACTCGATAAAAAACATTGCAATGAACGTCATCGGAGATGTTTAATTCACAATCATTCTGAGCATTATTCCTGCTGGCGTTCACATCAATCCACAAGTAGTTCTTAGGTTAAGCTATTCAGTTCGATGTAAAAACAATAGGCTAAGTATGTCTTGCATCC
>NW_015628791.1:456-576 GCF_001515625.1 Sinocyclocheilus rhinocerous | reverse complement strand
ATTGCACTTAACTATTTTTAACGTCAAGCAATTCTCTGCTATATGTGGCGAACTAAAACTTTGACCTTTTGCAACATTTTGATTTAAGTAGCCTATTATTAAAATGATTCAGATATCGCA
>NW_015628791.1:0-203 GCF_001515625.1 Sinocyclocheilus rhinocerous | reverse complement strand
CACTATAATACTGAACTTTGATTTCAGTGATTTGGACTATGAGATGGACACTTGCTTCTTGCACTCTATGTTGCACTTTACTTTTGCTTTAAAAAAAGGATTTCATAGAAATTTGGATTTCATTTGGTTTAATAAAATATTGTTTAAAGGGGTCATATGGTTGCTAAAAAGAACATTATTTTGTGTATTTGGTGTAATGAAAT
>NW_015628790.1:370-544 GCF_001515625.1 Sinocyclocheilus rhinocerous | reverse complement strand
TCAGTGAGGTGTGGCATGGAAGCGATCAGCCTGTGGCACTGCTGATGCACTATTCAGACTTCAGCTCGTCTGTATTGTTGGATCGACTGTTACTCATCTTTCTCTTGAAAATATCCCATTCCGTATGGATGGGGTTCAGGTCAGGTTGGCTGGCCAATCAAGCACAGTAATATC
>NW_015628790.1:0-221 GCF_001515625.1 Sinocyclocheilus rhinocerous | reverse complement strand
GTGACTCTTGATGCACTGACTCCAGCTTCAGTCCACTCCTTGTGAAGCTCTCCCAAATGTTTGAATCAGCTTTGCTTGACAATATTCTCAAGCTTGCAGTCAACCCTGTTGCTTGTGCACCTTTTCCTACCCAATTTCTTCCTTCCAGTCAACTTTGCACTTAATATGCTTTGATACAGCACTCTGTGAATAGCCACCCCTTTCAGTAATGACCTTCTGTG
>NW_015628789.1:784-937 GCF_001515625.1 Sinocyclocheilus rhinocerous | reverse complement strand
AGGGCGACGCTGATGAAGCTTCGGGATGCTCGTCACAATATATATTCAAATTACCTAACTAAAACGTGTGCAATAGTACATGTGTTTGAAAATAAAAATGAATAAAAAAATGTGTTCTACTGTCTGGGGTCTGCCATCAGGAGTTAAAGGGGA
>NW_015628789.1:409-652 GCF_001515625.1 Sinocyclocheilus rhinocerous | reverse complement strand
CCTTTTCACTCCTGATGAGTTTGTATCCTTCCATGCACAAGCTAGTAATGGACTTTTGGTCATTTACTTGCAGAAAGTTTTCTGCGCGAGTTAGTGTTAGAGGCTACTAGAATACAGGGGGGGCGCCGACACTAATCTTGCATAGGCCTATCCCTCAGCAAATGTGCAGTTGCGCCCCTGCCGATCACCGGTGATCACCTCCCCTCACTGCAGCCGCCTACTCTCGCCTACATTTCAGACCAG
>NW_015628789.1:0-154 GCF_001515625.1 Sinocyclocheilus rhinocerous | reverse complement strand
TGCGTCGATAGCCCCCGGGGTTCGGGAGTTACGGGTGGTTAAATTCGCGGACCGGCGCCGAACGATCAAGCGATCCCGGGGGGCTACCGACGAGCGGAGGGCGGCGTTTGAGAGGGCTCCTCCAGCTGAAGGGATCCCCCGAATTTGGTGGAGA
>NW_015628788.1:1148-1298 GCF_001515625.1 Sinocyclocheilus rhinocerous | reverse complement strand
CAAATTTATTGGCTATTCTAGATTACATTAAACTAAGCTAAAACAGTTTAGTTCTGAAGAATGAAAATGATGTTAACGGAGTTCTGAGGAGAGCCCAAAGTTTTAGCAAGATATTCGCTACAGTTCTTTTACTTGCAACCTGAGAAAATC
>NW_015628788.1:0-941 GCF_001515625.1 Sinocyclocheilus rhinocerous | reverse complement strand
GTCAGGATGGCGTCCCTTTGGGGAAGCCCTCCGGAGATTGGTTGGTTTCTTGATGACGCAGAGGCTTGAGCAGTTCTGCTGAAAGTCTTAGTTTGCAAGACTTTAAGTTCTTTGAAGATCTCTGACGATCACGAAGTTTCAACTGAAGTGTTTGAGTTTTAGATGACAGATCGCTTTGATGGTAAGCGTGTGAGCACAAGTTGGAGTGCTTGTAACACGGCGAAAAGCGAAGAAGCAAGCAAGCAAGTGAGTCTGTCTTGCATTGGGTTTTTGATCCGCGGCATAAGTCCCACGACGTGATCTTCCAATCGACTTCTTGCAAGGCGGAGCGTGCATACATTAACAAGAGGCTCCAATTTATTATGTGGAGAAAGGCGGAGCGTGCATACATTAACAAGAGGCTTCAATTCATCACATGAGGACACCATCTATAAAAGTTGTGTTAATACTTCTATAAAGTTTCTTAAATGCAAGTATTGTACATACTATTAAAGTTTACTTCATTTCAACATTCTGCATTTGTCGTGCCCATTCGTTCAAGATTAAACTTCACATATTACACACATTTTAATAACCTTATTTCCTGAAGAGGGTAATAAAACACTGATTAAAGTTGCACCGATTACATGAAACACGTCAAGCATATATAAGACATACAACATATTATTTGTGAATATGGTTGCCCTGTTATGCGCATAAATGATTATCTGTTGAAATTGTCTGTTGTAAGTTTCATGTCCCTTTGTCTGACCGAAGAGAGAGAAAAGGGTGCGTCCTTTTTTTGGAATGCAGGGAGAAAAGGGGAGGTGTCCTGAGGTCATGCCCATGTCACGAGTGTAGGTCTGCCATCCTTCTCGCTCGGACATGGAGCTATAAAATAGTCTCTTTTGTTGACAGGATTATCAATTTATGTGTTAAATGGTCATGGGTATCACGCATCT
>NW_015628787.1:0-928 GCF_001515625.1 Sinocyclocheilus rhinocerous | reverse complement strand
ATGAAAAACACCCTCTTGTTATACCCGGCCATAGTTACATAGCAAACCTCCTAACAAATCATTACCATGACAAAGTAAATCATCAAGGCCGAGTCTTTACAGAAGGAGCAATCCGTGCTGGAGGATTCTGGATAGTTGGAGCAAAGAGATGCATCAGTGGCATCCTTCGCAAGTGCATCACTTGCCGCAAACAGAGAGGTAAAACAGCTGAACAGAAAATGGCAGACCTCCCTCCTGACCGCATCAGCATGGAGCCACCCTTTACTAATGTCGGTTTAGATGTGTTCGGCCCTTGGAATGTATCAGCACGCCGTACCCGTGGAGGCCATGCTTACAGCAAAAGATGGGCGGTAATTTTCACATGTTTATCAGTGCGAGCCATCCATATCGAACTGATAGAGTCAATGGACACATCAAGCTTCATTAATGCACTTCGCCGGTTCTTTGCCATTCGAGGCCCGGCAAAGATTATATGATCTGACTGCGGTACTAATTTCACAGGAGCATGCAGAGAGCTGAACATGCTCGTGGTCTCTTCCGAAGATCCCAGTGTGACAAAATACCTTAGTGATGAAGGTTGCAAATGGATCTTTAACCCACCTCATTCGTCTCACATGGGGGGTGCATGGGAGAGGATGATCGGACTTTCAAGACGGATTTTGGACTCCATGCTTCCTCAAATCAGCTCTTCGCATCTGACTCACGAAATGGCTTCCTCAAATCAGCTCTTCACATCTGACTCACGAAATGCTGTCAACTCTAATGGCTGAAGTATGTGCTATTATCAATGCAAGACCTCTTGTATCCATTTCTACTGACCCCGAGTCACCTCTTCTCCTCACCCCAGCAATGATCCTCTCCCAAAATGTGTGTATCTCATCCACACCTACAGGGCCGTTTGAGAACGCTGATCTGTATCGAAAACAAT
>NW_015628786.1:682-872 GCF_001515625.1 Sinocyclocheilus rhinocerous | reverse complement strand
TATAAAAACACCCACGCTGCATTTTAATTTTGAAACGTGAAGCGCACATTTTATTCAACGATGTATAAGCCTTTTGGAAAATCTATTTGTGGCGGTCAGTTTTTATATTGTGATGAGCTGCCACAAATAACTCTATGTATAGGAAACACTGGACACTGCTATAAGTCAAATGGCCATAGTGATAACAAAA
>NW_015628786.1:0-507 GCF_001515625.1 Sinocyclocheilus rhinocerous | reverse complement strand
GTACATTATAATCGGCCCAGCATTTTCGTCTGAATTGAACGCGTTTCTACTTTCACATGCAAATGACTTGTTGCACTTATGAATATGATAACTTTCCGGCATCAATTCTAGTAGGGTAAAACGTAATCCCGCTTCCGAAACGGTCTGTTTTGCCCTGCCATTAGCTGAGGCTGTGTGTGTACTAGACTTGTGCCGGTATTCGGTAATGCGATATATCACGGTAATGAATATGCACGATATAGTTATCGTGGGCACTTCTAAATACCGTGAATAATTATATATTACAAATTATTCAGAATTTTGAATGCATTTTAAGAATACTTTTCCCATCAACTGGTCAAAATGCACAACACCGCTGTATGCTGCGTGAAAGACGCGTGCGCACTCTGATGTAAACAAGCGCGGATGTGAAGCACATGGCGGAACATGTGAGAGACGCTCTGGATTAAAGCGCACTTTCAATCTCTGACAGCAGATGGTGCTAAACTGCAGAAATAATAATAATAA
>NW_015628785.1:0-561 GCF_001515625.1 Sinocyclocheilus rhinocerous | reverse complement strand
AGGGAGGAAACAGGAGGGGCTTGGAGCAGGAGGAGTCCAGCTGGACCCAGTCCACAGTCATGATGTCGACCCACGGTGGAGCCGACGGGAGGGAGGAGCCAAGAGGAGCCCGATGGAGCCGGTGGAAGAGGAGCCCAGGGCAGAGACGGAGAGCCGCAGAGCCAAGGCGACACTGAGGATCCGGAGGTGCCATGGCGGAGCTGATGGCTCAGGCAACTGAGGCGCAGGCGAGGATCCGGAAGACCACGGTGAAGCCGGATCGACAGAGGACCAAGGTGGAGCTGAGGGGAGGGAGGAGTCCAACGGAGCCAGAGGTATGAAGGAACGAGGCGTAGCAGGAGGAGTGTAGTCCCAAAGCGTAGGCAGGTGGACGACCGACCAAGGCGGAGCCGGAGGGACGAGGGAGCCCAGTGGAGCTGATGGATCGACGGGTGACGGTGGAGGCGAGGGAGCTAGGAGCCGAGGTGGAGCCGCTGGGTCTACGGGCCGAGGCGGAGGTAAGGGATACTCTGACCGCGGCGACGCTGGAGGATGGCAGTCCCGCGGGGCTCGCACCGTAAT
>NW_015628784.1:0-540 GCF_001515625.1 Sinocyclocheilus rhinocerous | reverse complement strand
GGAGTTCCCCGTCTCTAGATGTGTGGAGTGATGTGTGTGTGTGTGTGTGACCTGTAATGATCAGTCCTGCAGAAGATCACAAACGTCTTCAGGTTCTGAGATCTTCATTATGTTGTGATGTGTTTGCAAGACATTTGTGTTTGAAATAAAACAAGAGCTTTTTTATTTCCTGGCAAACACAAGAAAAGTAGCAACAACATAGTAAGACCGTGTGTGTGGAAACCAGATTTTTTAATGGAGTATTTTCATGCTTGTTTGAGTTTTGTGTTATCTCAGCAACTTATTGCATGACCAGTGAGTGAGCTCTATGTCTGGTGTTCTCCTTCAGGTCCTGAACCGCTGTAACATCAGTCTCAGATTTGTATCCTTACACTTACTCCATGATGTGAGTAATTAGGCAAAGCAAGGCAAGTTTATTTATATAGCACATTTCGTACACAATGGTAATTCAAAGTGCTTTACATAAAATAAAGTAAAACATTCATAAAAAAATATTAATCACAAAAATAAAACAAGGAATTTAAAAACTTTGAAGATGAT
>NW_015628783.1:0-1830 GCF_001515625.1 Sinocyclocheilus rhinocerous | reverse complement strand
CCAATGATGCCAAAAGGTTTCATACATTTGTAGCAAACAGAGTGTTCATCAGGGATGCAACAGATGTTGTACAGTGGAGACATATTGGAACAAAATTAAATCCTGCTGATGATGCCTCTAGAGGCATGTCTATTGAAAACTTCTTGAAATCCAGCAGATGGATACAGGGTCCAAATTTTCTGTTGGAAGCTTCAGAGGAATGGCCACAATCCTCTTTTCACCGAGCCTTGTTAGATGATCCCGAGGTAAAAAAGGATACAGTGGTAAATGCTGCTATTTTAAACCGTTCTGACAGTGCTACACATCAACTCTTGAGCTATTTTTCTGATTGGACAAAACTGAAAACTGCAGTGGCATGGATTCTAAAGTTCAAAGATGTTCTTTTGAAGATCAAGCAATACAGAAAACATATTCAGTCCTCATTTACTTCTGGAACAACCAATTCTACAGTAGAGCAGAACAGAGTTAATGAGGAAATGAGAAGGTTTCGAACTGGATTCCAAGGTCAAAGTTTAACACCAAATGATCTTTCTCAAGCAGAATCAGCAATTATTGGATTTTCTCAACATGATGCATTTAAACAAGAAATTTCTTCCTTGCAAAGTGGAACATCTGGAGTCAAAAGGTGTAGTAACATCTGCAAGCTTGATCCGGTATTGATGGATGGTTTACTTAGAGTGGGTGGAAGACTTAGTAAAGCAGCAATGCCTGAAGAGACAAAAAGACCAGTTATCCTGCCGAAAGAACATCATGTATCCAAACTTATAATGCAGCATGTTCATAGACAACTAGGTCATGCAGGGAGAAACCACATGTTGTCAACTTTGCGAAATAAGTACTGGATTATCAATGCAAACTCTGCTTGTAGAAAAGTAATCTCTGAATGTGTTGTGTGTCGACGTTTTCAAGGCAAAATTGGAGAACAAAAAATGGCTGACTTACCAAAGGAAAGGATCATGCCAGATTTGCCTCCTTTTTCTAACACTGGTGTGGACTACTTTGGACCTATTGATGTGAAGAGAGGTCGCAGTGTTGTTAAAAGATATGGAGTTATGTTTACCTGCATGACCAGTCGAGCAGTACACCTTGAAGTAGCTTACTCTCTGGATACAAATTCTTGCATAAATTGTATTCGTCGTTTTATGTGCCGTCGTGGCCAAGTACTGCATTTAAGATCTGATAACGGCACTAATTTTGTTGGAGCAGAGAGGGAGCTTAGAAATGCTTTGAAGAGTTTGGATCATGATAAAATTCAGCGTACTTTCCTGTCAAAAGGAATAAAATGGACCTTTAATATCCCTGCAGGATCACATCATGGAGGTGTGTGGGAGAGGCTCATTCATCTTGTAAAGAAAGTATTGTACTCTACACTTCGACAACAATGCTTGGATGATGAGAGCTTTCACACTATTCTTTGTGAAGCTGAAGCTATTCTTAATGACCGTCCTATCACAAAGTTTTCTGATGATCCAAATGACTTAGCTCTCACGCCAAATCATATCTTGCAGTTAAGATCAAACCCATTTCTTCCTCCAGGACTTTTCCAAAAAAGTGACTTGTATATCAGACGTAGATGGCGGCAAGTCCAATATTTGTCTGATCTGTTTTGGAAAAGGTGGATAAGGGAATATCTTCCACTGCTTCAGGAACGACAAAAATGGAGGAAGCCACGTAGAAACTTCACTGTTGGTGATATAGTGGTCATCATGGATCCAATTGCTCCACGTGGTTCCTGGTCATTAGGCAAAATCACTCCGACATATCCTGACAAAAAGGGATTTGTCTGTTCTGTACAACTGAAGACAAAAACAGGATTACTGGACAGACCTG
>NW_015628782.1:388-528 GCF_001515625.1 Sinocyclocheilus rhinocerous | reverse complement strand
GAGACGGCAGAAAGCGTTTGTTTTCTTTGTTTTATAAAAGCAAAATGTTTTGTTGATATTGCGAGTGCACACAAATAAAACTAGTCCCTTTACAGTTTAGAATGATGTATTACTCTTACCTTTATGAGCAAAAATGACTG
>NW_015628782.1:0-194 GCF_001515625.1 Sinocyclocheilus rhinocerous | reverse complement strand
TAAACTAACATTGTGATATGCTTGAACTGTTTTATATCTATAGATTTTATTTTAAACAAGTCGTGATGATTTGAGAAGGCTAAATTGATCAAACATAGGCTATGATCAACTCACTGTCTGCCGCTGGCTGCTTCGTCTTTACTTAAAGTAGTCCTATTATGCTTTTTCACTTTTTCAACTTTAGTTAGTCTGTA
>NW_015628781.1:0-1872 GCF_001515625.1 Sinocyclocheilus rhinocerous | reverse complement strand
TGACAATACAAGCCTCTGTTACTATGTTGCTCTTTATTGTATTAATATTTAAAGCTTACCATTCATCATCTTGGAAATAAAGCTTCTTGTCTTTAAGTCTGTACCGTATATTGTCAGCGTTATTTCTCTGAATGATGTTACGATGTGTGTATTTATTTATGATCTGATTGAGCAACATCTATTTCATCTATCTTCTCCTAGCATTACAGTTTCCATAGGAGTGAAATGTTATGCATTTATGTTGAATTAATTATTAAAGGGGTCATATGATGCGATTTCAAGAATTAATTATTAATGTAAGGCAAAGGCAAAGTTTATTTATATAGCACATTTCATAATGAATGGTAATTTAACTTTCTTTACATATATAAGGAATTAAAATAATCATAGAAAATAATCACAAAATTATTTCAAAATTATAAAATGATTCAAAAATTTATTTAAAATGAATTAAAACTGTTAAGAATAAAAATGAACATACATAAAATACAGTGAAATCTGATGTTCATCATGTTTATCTGATGTGTGCTACTGTAATGAATATGATACTTAATTTTTTTTTTAATAGGCAGGGGAAATTCCCAACATTAAACAAATTTTAATAAAACCTTTTACATGAAGCACGTTTGTGTTGTAAGAATGTACAGGGATACTTCAGATATAAAAAAGCTGACTCATTAGGTGGTTTTCTTTTACATGAAGCACGTTTGTGTTTTAAGAACGCTTAGGAATACTTCAGATATAAAAAAGCTGAATCATTTGGTGGTTTTCTCATAAAAATTGTACGATTTACTGTTAATTCAACAGAATATATGGGAGCACTAGGGAATAGCAATATGACGGCGCAGTGGCTTCACTTCTATAACATCATCAGCAATCCAGTTCTCTGTTATAGATCAGTGGTGTAAACTTATAATAATGTATTACTACAGTCATGTGGACTTAACAGACACATGCACACAGCAGCCATAAAGTCCTCAAGACACATCAGATTTAGCTTTTTGGACTTTCTGTTTTAAATTTCTCAATAAAGCTTCTGAATTTAATTATTGAATTGAATTGAAAGCCTTTATTGTCATTGTATTTTTCTGCACACAATGAAATTAAGAGCACTGCTCCTGACTGGTGTTAGAAAACAAACATATAACCACAGACAATAAATAAGACTATTGAGTCTACCTTGAGTAATCTGAGTGAAGTGAGCATTGACAGTACTGTACATCGACCTCTACTTTGATGTTTTTGCAATCACTTAATTCTAAACCGGTAAGCTCCTGGAAAGTTCAAGCAAGCGAAAGCATTCAAACAGTAAGTTCAAAACAGTGCAGATGCACAGAAAACCAGCAGATTTCATTAGAGATGGCGGATGACTCCAGATGTCCGTCAATTATTATTTTCAGCGTGTATTTGGCTTGAAAGCAAGAGTGTTTTATAATAGCGTGTATTTGGCTTAAAAGCAAGAGTGTTTTATAATGGATGCCAGTACAATTTGCAATTTGCCAGTACAACACTCAAGTATCGCATGGGTCAGTTTTAACTGATCAGGTTGTGGGTCAGTTTAGAGGACACACGTGAAGATGTTTGTTTTTAGTACACTTCACCAAAGCCACACTAGAAAAGAATCAAAGAATCATGTAAAATCTGTAAACCTTGAGATTATTATTTGTGACATTAGAATACAATATATAAATATAATAATGTATAAAACTAAATTGAACAACAATCTCTTAAAACATTTTCTAATTTAACATTTTAATTTCGTTGACAATTGTATTAAGCATGGACTTTAGTTTCGTTAAAAAGGTTTAAATGTAAGCTATTAATTTAAATAATAGAGAAGTGCAAACTGGGTGCTTAATGCAAATGTAATTG
>NW_015628780.1:343-530 GCF_001515625.1 Sinocyclocheilus rhinocerous | reverse complement strand
TCTAGATATGTGAATATATATTAAGTAATGATTAGTTAAACATTAATGTTTGTTAATGATTTATTAATGAAAGTTATTATAAAGTTTTACCCATAGACTGTAAAAAAAGATGGACGACGCGTCTCCTTTTCCTTCCACTATAGAAAAGTGAAGCCAAAGCATCTCAGTATGGCCGCTGCCATCTTGA
>NW_015628780.1:0-178 GCF_001515625.1 Sinocyclocheilus rhinocerous | reverse complement strand
TGAGTAAATGACGTCATTTGGAGCCAGAGTCTGCGCAGTAGAGATTCGTTTAGAGCCCGAGTCTGCGCAGTAGTGTCGTGAGGTGGAGCCGCGGTATCAAACTCCCGCAGACCCAATAAACCATAACGACACACCCCGTTTTTATAGCATCAAATTACTTGCTAAAATCAAACTTATC
>NW_015628779.1:1215-1442 GCF_001515625.1 Sinocyclocheilus rhinocerous | reverse complement strand
AGCGACCCCTAGAGGACGCAGTTCGAAGTTCCCATGAAAGGGAGCATTACCTTTACCTCAGGCAAGTCATTCAGTGTCCACAACTTGTTGCTAGAAATGTGCAGTTTATATGTTTGCATACATTTTTTTGTTTAGTGTTGGTTATTGTATCTAAAAATAAATAGAAATTTAATTTAATAGATTGGGCTCTGTTGTTAATTGCAGCCTTTAATATTTTAGTAATGTGC
>NW_015628779.1:0-1132 GCF_001515625.1 Sinocyclocheilus rhinocerous | reverse complement strand
TTTTTTATCCTTAAGAAAATTGTAATTATAATTGAGTTTATTTAAAGGCAGAGCCATAAATTGTTCAGTAAACCAGTTTATAAAAAAAAAAAAGCAATTGTATGTTTTCTCCCCCTGCTGTACCAAAAATGTATGAAACTGTGACTTCAAAACTGAGGTAATTACACTACTAATGCTTTCATTAATATTATGTATATAATTAAGTATTATGTCTAAAAATAGCCTGTTATTAAAGTAGGATTCACACTCAGTTGTAAAGCGCTTTATAAATAAATACATTTCAGTGCATCCCTATTAGAAATATTTCAGTTTTGAACCATGAAGGCGAGTTAGTGCGTTGATATGACACGAACTATGTGCAAACTGCATGAGCGTTATGCCTGTGAAGAAGTTTTAAACTCAAGTTAATTCATTATGCTGCAGAAAGTGAAAGTAAAAACTGACTGAGCTTTCGGCATCTGACGCTGCATTAACTGCACTTATTCTCTCAGAGAAGACGAGAGTCAAATCTCTTTCAATATATGCTGATGACGGTATTGAGTAACTGTCTTAATTTATTTTCTAAAAATGTATCTTGTGGCAATACACGTAGTGGAATAAAACAGAATTTTATATTTTGTGTAAAACAAGTTGTTTTTCGAATTTTCTTGTCTGAAATAAAGCCGCTCTTATTTTCATTAATGACTGATTTACACTGTTCGGACATAGGATATTATAGACTGTTAAGAATTGTAATTACAGGCCTATTCATTGTATAAATATCTAAATGTTTTAAATCTTTTTCAATGAGGAGTGAGATAATTTAATCTTTTATTATCTGACCCCCCTAAAGAAGGCTTGATCCCCCCTGATTGATGTCAAAACTAGATGTAGGGTGGGTCGGATAGAAAGTAGCCAACTCGTATGGAGATTTACTTGTTAATATTAAGATGCATTTCTATGCATGCATTAAGATGTATTTGCTATTTTTTTTTAAGATTATGATATTTGCTAAAATAACCAAAACATTAACAGCAACACTGAAATGCAAGCGCGCGGTTCTGTCATCTTACGTTGATGCAGTTCGTCAAGAACATGGTGCAAAACCACTGATGAAGCCTTGCTATTAGAATGCAGTTACATGACCCTAAAA
>NW_015628778.1:1561-1651 GCF_001515625.1 Sinocyclocheilus rhinocerous | reverse complement strand
GAGCACAGAACAGATACTATTTTGTGTGCGCTACTGTCATCATTATGACCGCAAACATATTCTATTACTACTACTACACTACACTTTTCA
>NW_015628778.1:330-1551 GCF_001515625.1 Sinocyclocheilus rhinocerous | reverse complement strand
CTACTACACTACACTTTTCAATTAATTTAATATAATCAAGTATATTTATGTTTATAATGGCTCTGGTTCTTACCTTATTGATGAACAGGAAATGTAGTTTGCGAGTAAAGCTGCAAATTATTTCATTAACGTCAGCTGCCTCCGTAATAATTTTCTGATACATTCAAGTGAAAATAAATGCACGGCATAAATTATAAATTAATTATTATTAATTATTCGGCAGAATATTAGCGAAAGTGGTTTTCTCCGTTATCTCATACATGACTTAAGCGTGCTCCGGCCCGGAATGTTTAGTGCAAGTGTGAGTGCAGGCCAGCGGGGGAGTGGGGAGGGGGGATAATCGCACTCGGGCTCGGTTCAAGGCAACCGTGCCTAGTGTGAGTACACATATCACAATTTCATTTTCTGTTCGATTAGTGTTCACTACAAAACTGTGGGGGGGCAGATTGCAGGGGTGTGGACTCGAGTCACTTGACTCGAGACTTGACTCGGACTCGAGTCCCAAATTTGATGACTTGCGACTCGACTCGACATAATTAAAGAAGACTTGAGACTCGACTTAGACTTTGACAGCAAGGACTCGAGACTTGACTTGGACTTGAGCCCTGTGACTCGGAAAGACTTTATGATCAGATCAAAGTCGTTATAGACGCGTCCCTGCAGCGTTGCGCTTGACTGGCAATAAGCCAGAGACTGCGTTCAGGGAGCGCTGGATAGGCTAGTAGGCTATAAATTACTGGAGTAATAGCATAACTTACGACAAAAGAACAGAGATAAAAAAATAAAATAAAATTACATGATTCGTCTAGTAGCGATCTCCGCTCGTGAAAAGCGCTGCCCTGTCCGTTTGATCGCCGCCCAGCAGACACACGGAGCGGGCATGAGAAACTTCACTGGTGCTCGCCTCATCATCACTGTGCCCGCTTCTGTTAAATATTCCTCACTTCTTCTGTTTGTCCGACACCGAGGTGCACCATGAGTGACGGATCCGCATCCCGCCACGACCCTCGCACTCTGCCAACTCGATGTGCTTTCATTTTAATTTTTCTTTGTAATAAACACCTCTCTGAGACCTGTTTTTGTCAGATCTCAACTGTTTTTGTTCGATCAGTTACATATTTTAATTGCATGTGCATTTTTTTTTTTTAAACCCCCATTAACCCTTAAATGCAGTTTTTCCCCAATCATTTTTAAATATTCTGGTCTTTAACGACCCGGACT
>NW_015628778.1:0-204 GCF_001515625.1 Sinocyclocheilus rhinocerous | reverse complement strand
AAGCATATTTCGTTACCTTTTGAAACTTAAAATGGTTCAATTTGAGCAGATGATTTTACCATCGCTGTCATCGTCAGAGCGCACTTCCACAGTACATTCAGCATCTGGCTCATATTCACGATCTCAACCATATTCTCAAAACTATCCTTTTCAATGACTTATTCAATATTTTGATCACTGGCAGCTTATTCATCACATCCAGCA
>NW_015628777.1:0-2043 GCF_001515625.1 Sinocyclocheilus rhinocerous | reverse complement strand
AGTCACATGTATAGGCTTGATGTACTTGAATACGTTTTCCACCTTAGAGCCAACTTTGTCCACAGGAATAAAGTCACATGTATAGGCTTGATGTACTTGAATACGTTTTCCACCTTGGAGCCCACGAACTCGCAATCCACTAACCTTATTACTTGTAGTGACGATATCTGTGGTCGTCATAGTACTGAGTGTCAGCTTCACTGCTTGACTGCTTACTTGGAGCTCATCAAGAAAATCCTTCAGAATAAAAGTTGTGTCACTCTGTGTATCAAGTAAAGCATAAGTAAGAATCTCATTTTGTGGCTCTTTCATTGTTGAAATAAAGACAGGAACAATACTAGAGGTAGCAGAGGCCCGTTGTGTTACTGCATGAGAATTAACCCTTTGAACTTCTTGACTTGTATGCGCTTCTGTAGAAGTAAAATCTACTCTTGATACCTTCACAGGTCCTTTGTCTTTATCTTCATGCAAACAAGTTGGATGGCGCAAGCCACATGTGCCACAAATATGCAGTCTTTTGCAGTCTCTAGAAATACATCTACTCTTGATACCTTCACAGGTCCTTTGTCTTTATCTTCATGCAAGCAAGTTGGATGGCGCAAGCCACATGTGCCACAAATATGCCGTCTTTTGCAGTCTCTAGAAATATGCCCCCTTCTCAGACATCCAAAACAGATGTGATGCTCACGAATAAAAGACCTTTTGTCCTCCATGGGCTTTTCTGCAAAAATAGGACATTTAGCAATATTATGTGCTTCGCTCTTACAAACAGAACATGGTGATGTTATCTTAAATTCTGGCCTTGTTGAATCTTTAACTTGGGCCTTTATGTTGAAAGCTTTGGCTCTTTTAGGGAATTTCTCATCTGAAACCTTAAAACTAGTTAAAAGTGGAGAAGTGAAAGGATTGCAAGCTATCTTGGACTCCTTCTGCAAGAATTCTGCAAATCGCTTAAAGCTTGGATAATCACCAGTCATGTCCAACTCTTCAACCACAATTTTGTTCCATTTGCGCACGATCCACTCTGGTAATTTCTTGAGTAATTTATAGTTTTCCTCACAATCATTCAAAATAGCCAAACCTTTAACATGTGGAATAGCTTCGACACAGCCTTGTAAGAAATCAGTGAACTCTCGCAAGGAAAGTGGATCATTTGCTCCCACCTTAGGCCATCTCATAAGTTTTTCTCGAAAGGCTCGCTGAACAAAGGAATTTCCACCCTTTTTGACCCTCCAGGCACCCTGATATGCGTCTTCAGAGTTCCTATAAAAGAACCCTTCCACAGCCTTACGAGCTTCTCCAGCAAGATAGGTTTTCAAATAAAACATTTTCTCACTCGCTGGAATTGATTTACTATCAATAAGTGCAGTGAAAGACATTTTCCAATCGATGAACTTCAGAGGATCACCAGTGAAAGTTGTTGGTTCTGGGACAGGTAAACGACTTATACTTAAGGAGTTTACTAGTACTTGGGCTAAATTCTCTGTCTCTCGAGTCTCTTGAGTTGTCCTTACATCTTGAAATACACGTTGAGAATGGAATGTCTTTACCTGAGGATTCTGTTGAGATTTATTTTCAGCCTCTCTCCAGCCAGACTGCGTTGCATTACCTCTCTTCTCTTCATCTTCAAGATCGCTCTCACAATTGTTGTAGGCCTTCACTCGAGCTGCAGCTACCTTAACTTCTTTATCTGCTTGAAGCATCTGCAGCTTTGTCCTTTCTTCCTCTAGTTTTGAGCACATCTCTATTTCTTTCCGTTTCATCTCAGCTAGCATTCTTGCTTCGTTCAGTTTCCAATCATTCTCTATCTTAAGTAGTCGGGCTTGCTGATTATTCTCTATCTTAAGTAGTCAGGCTTGCGTATTGTGAATTTCTTGCATAGCCTTCACTTGCTCAACTTTGACTGCGAGGTCTGCTTCTGCATCGACTCGCTTACTGGAAGAGGTATTTGATATCGTTAATAAACTCTCCGAAATCTGTGATGATTCTGAGATGATGGTCTCTGTATTGGTACAACCAAATATAGATTCATACTCGTCTTTA
>NW_015628776.1:431-2049 GCF_001515625.1 Sinocyclocheilus rhinocerous | reverse complement strand
TCGGTATCGGTTATAAAATATCAATATCGGTCGATCACTAATTATTATATAAATTCAAACAATTATTATCAATTAATTATTATATTACATAACATAAATATATCTTAGTGTCTTAATAGTTTAGATTTTTATAATGCACAGTGAAATCGTAGCCTTTTGAAGTTTAATCGTTATATTAATCCATATAGCAATTCTTGTCTTTCCGTCCTCAAAGACCTCTTATAATTTAGACTTTTTGTACTATTTAAGAGTTTGCATGGCCTTAAATGTAAACAATTTAACTGAAGACGTTTTAAGAACCCGTGGAAACCCTAATTAGAACACAGTGCAAACATTTCTGTCATGCATTTGGCAAAAAGCTTTTGACGACTATGAATTGTACCTTTGAAATTTGAGGCAAGTGCAACTCTGGCGTCCCCGTTGTTTGTGAGCAGTGGTGTGATGGTGATTTAAATAAAATACAGATTTCCAAACAATCCAAACATGGGTATCCGTTTCAAATGTTTTAAAATTGATCATCCGAGTCTAATATGATCCAGCGGGCCGTACTAAAAGACATCGCGGGCCGCCAGTTGCCCATCCCTGCCTTACTGGGTTAGACGCTGAGAAAGCATGCTAAGCAAGGAACGCTAAACAAGGCATGCCAACCAAGGCACGGTTGCACGGTCGATTCATGGACTTTACGGTTCATACGTTTAGCTCCTGGTTTAAGGGAGAACAAGGTAACAAACATCTCTGCTTGATGTATGTGATTTTGTTATTAGATTAACGCTTATATTGTTGGTTTGGTTTGCTTTTTTGTTGTTTGCTTGCTTGTTTCAGGATTAAAATAATAATAATATAACATAAATGACTGCTTATTTTCATTCACTGTTAATAAAATGATACAAATCATTCAACAGCATGTTGTGTTATTTCATTCTGAGTGGAGAATACTCGGGTTTAGTTATCATACTTATCATATATGTGTAGACGCATGTATAATCAGTGTAACTGCAGCTGTTATCAATAGCAGTAGGCTAAATATGAAGGAACGTCTAAAACGTATAATTAAGAACGACGTCTACGCGATGTAAATCAGATGTCTAATAGACGTAACATTCTAATATTTAACGTCTTCACCGGATGTCGCTGGAACGTCAGAAAAGGACGTCTATGCGACGTATTCCAGATGAGCAAACGCCCTAAAAAATACGTCTCCCAGACGCAAACGCACACACCGCACAGACGTCCCCGCGACGTACGTGTGCTATCTTGGAGTGAGTAAAACAATGGTTATGTGTGTGAATAGAGTATTAGCAATGTAAGCGAGATTAGCGGCAACCACGCTGGCGACGCTAACAGGAGACATATATATAAAAGAAAATACATTTTATTAAAGATGATGTTTTACAAAAGCACAGAGGAGAAGAGAAAATCACAAACAGTTTAGTTACACAATATAATGAAATACAACAAGAGTGACCTGAGTAGCCTCAGACATCCGAATTCAGAGTGCAGAAGGGAATAAAGGGCACAACAAGGCCTCCACAGAAAGTCACTGTTCCCTTACACCTGTGCATAAACACACACACCACCACGCATAACACAGCACTCATGAAGGAAAGACTACCACCAG
>NW_015628776.1:0-410 GCF_001515625.1 Sinocyclocheilus rhinocerous | reverse complement strand
CATAACACAGCACTCGTGAAGGAAAGACCGCCACCAGAAATCCACCTCCGCCTTAGACACTCAGCTCCTGCAACAAACAACATTAGGTTATACACTGCTCTCAGAACACCACTTATAAAACCAGTCACTCCATAACAATAAACAATCAATCAATGCACAGCAATTAGAAACTTGAGAGAAACAATACTAAAAACAAAATAGAGACCCTTCAGGCCCGTCGCCAAGGGGAGCATTGGGGCATTTATTAAAATAAATAAATAAATACAAAAAACTATGATTCACTTACCCTGTGTGCAACATTTGGTTTGTATACTTCATTTGGCTGTCAAGGTGTTTATTACAAGAAGACAATAACGAAAAGCACATTTTTAAAAATGTAACTGTACATGTTTTATTGTTCAAGCAAGACT
>NW_015628775.1:1945-2243 GCF_001515625.1 Sinocyclocheilus rhinocerous | reverse complement strand
CACAAATTGTGCGTCCCTTTAATGCACTTACAATGGAAGTCATTGGGATAAGAAGGCAACTTGTATTTTTGTAAAAGTACTTGTTTTAAAGTGTTATTTGAGCTGTAAATTGTCCAAAATCATCTCTTTATGAGATACTTTTCTGGGTGGATGAACTCACCAACCTGTTCCTTGTAATATGTTGGTTCCCCTTCAGGAACTCGAGCTGCGTCGAACGCTTTGGGAACGCCCCCGGCGAGACACCGTACTGAAGCATGTGTGAAATCAGTCCAATAGCGAAGCGAGACGTCACGAGCGG
>NW_015628775.1:0-943 GCF_001515625.1 Sinocyclocheilus rhinocerous | reverse complement strand
AATGATGGTGTATAAAATTGATTTTAAAATAGAAAATTAGACGACAAAGAATTAACTTGACGGAGCTCAAACTCAAAACACACGGTCTCTCTCTCTCTCTCTCAAAAAACCTTCCAGAGCAAATAGTTTTGGCTGAGAGCAAAATCTCATCATGTTATATTTTATGTAACTTTAATGCTGTATATCAGAGCGCTGCCTTTGTGCTTTTGACTGAATAGCCTAGCAACTTTTATAATGGCTGTTGTTGCTGTTTATAAAATATTATTATTCAATAAATAATATTTTATATAAATAATAGTAGTATATACAGGGCTCGAATTGAGGGGGGATGCGGGGGGATGGCATCCCCCTGGTTGAAAAAAAAAGACAAAAAGCATCCCCTCAGTTAAACCACCATCCCCCCTTACGATCCCCTTTAGATTAATAATGTGTATTATGTAAAACTTATCATGCAAATGAAATTTATTTATCCATCCAGGTGCCCGCACAAAAACACATTCAGAAAAATATTGTTTAATTATCAATATTGACCAAAATTTTTCACAGGCTAATTTTTCATTAAATAAAAACCTTTTTAAAAATTAGACACTAATCACTATGTAAAATTAGATTTACCAAAAAAAGGTAAAACAACGATTACAGATGATTTTGAAGTTGGAGGAGAAAATGAGATGGAGTTTTTCTTTCTGAAGCAGAGCACACAGACGAAGAGCTGACTGCGTGCGACCTTTCCAACGTGATTACATCATGCGTGAAGTCCAGCATTTGTGGTTAAAAAGTTTATAAATGTTTATTTTTTTAGTAAATGAGCGATGGTTTGGCTAAATAAGACACTTATTCCTCGGCTGGGATCCTGTAGAGCTCTTTGAAGCTGCTCTGAAACTGATTTAATCTTCAGCCCGTTGGTCCCCATTGAACTCCATTATATGGAGAAAAATCCTGG
>NW_015628774.1:0-1977 GCF_001515625.1 Sinocyclocheilus rhinocerous | reverse complement strand
ACCCCAAACCGCAGCCTCGTAGAGCACGTACGGGAGATGAGGGAATGAATCGACAGGGTAATGCCGCTGGTTTGAGAACACCTGGTCACCGCCCAGCGTGCCCAGCGACATCTGTATGACCGACCCGCCCAAGCCCGAGAATTCCATCCGGGGGACCGCGTGACAGTGTTGGTCCCCACAGCAGCCTCCAAGTTCTTGGCAACCTGGCAAGGTCCCTACACCATCGTGGAACGGGTGGGACCGGTCCCGTATCGAGTTCGACAGCCGGGCTGTAGGAGAGCCGAGCAAATTTACCATGTCAATCTCCTCAAGAAGTGGGCGCCCCGGCCCGAACAGCTCGCCGCCCTTGCTCAATCTCAGGCCCCGGTTGTCGACATGGACCCACAGCTGTCTGGGACCCAAAAAACGGAACTCGAGGCCCTGGTCGGTCAGTTCAAGGAGGTGTTCAGTGAGACCCCGGGAAAAACAACGGTCTTAGAACACGAGGTCCGCACCCCGCCGGGAGTCGTAGTGCGGCAGCGGCCCTACCGGATACCAGAAGCTCGCCGGCCGGCGATAGAGGAAGAGATAAAGAAGATGCTTCAACTCGGGGTCATTGAACCCTCCCGTAGCCCCTGGGCCAGCCCGATTGTCCTGGTACCAAAGCCGGACAACACCCTCCGCTTCTGTAATGACTTCCGAAAGCTCAACGAGGTCTCTGCCTTCGACGGATATCCCATGCCCCGAGTGGACGAGCTCCTCGACCGGCTAGGCAAAGCCCGGTACATTAGCACCTTAGACCTCACTAAAGGCTATTGGCAGGTGCCCTTGACCCAAGGTAGTCACCGACCACGCTCCGTTACAGTGGATGTCCAAAGCTAAAGACACGAACGCCCGAGTGACCCGGTGGTTCCTGGCGCTCCAGGACTTCCACTTCCAGGTACAGCATCGGGCCGGGGCCGAACACGGAAATGCTGATGGGCTCTCCCGGGGCTGGGTTGGATGGGCAGGTCTGACAGGTAACAACAGGCAAACCCCCCCCCCGAATGCCCCCGCAACAAGTTGCGTCCTTCCCCGGAGGACCAGGTCGACGCCTAGGGGGGGGGAATGTGGCGGGTATCCCGGTTCCAAATCAGCGTCGCCCTGGAAACGCCGCTCCCACCCCAATCACAAACTACCGCCACCTGTGCGGGATGATTGGCGCAGCTGGAGCTCGTTCCCACAGGCCTTAAAGCCAGGAGAGAAGGCACACAGGGGAGGAGGTGGAAGAGGAGCTCCAGGCGGAGACTAATGTCTGTTTTGTTTCTTCTCCTCCTGTGTAGAGACCAGCGACCCGGCTACTACCGGTGTTTTATCCCCAATTTCTCCTCTATTGCCAGCCCCCTGTCAGACCTCACCAGGAAGGGGCAGCCCGAGGCGATCGTCTGGACTCCGGAGGCGGAGGAAGCTTTCCAAGCGCTGAAGACGGCCCTAACGTCCTCCCCGGTTCTGCACGCACCGGACTTCAGCTGCCCCTTCACGCTATATACCGACGCCTCCGGCCAGGGCTTGGGAGCAGTACTCTCTCAGCTCCGGGATGGAGAGGAGCACCCCGTGGTGTACATCAGTAGGAAGCTCTCCCCCGCGGAGACCAGGTACGCCACGGTCGAGAAGGAGGCCCTGACCATAAAGTGGGCAGTCCAGGAGCTGAAATACTACCTATGGGGCCGCCGATTCACCCTGGTCACCGACCACGCTCCGTTACAGTGGATGTCCAAAGCCAAAGACACGAACGCCCGGGTGACCCGGTGGTTCCTGGCGCTCCAGGACTTCCACTTCCAGGTACAGCATCGGGCCGGGGCCGAACACGGAAATGCTGATGGGCTCTCCCGGGGCTGGGTTGGATGGGCAGGTCTGACAGGTAACAACAGGCAAAACCCCCCCCCGAATGCCCCCGCAACAAGTTGCGTCCTTCCCCGGAGGACCAGGTCGACGCCTAGGGGGGGGGAATGTGGCGGG
>NW_015628773.1:0-2957 GCF_001515625.1 Sinocyclocheilus rhinocerous | reverse complement strand
AATTTAATGCATCCTTGCTGAATAAAAGTATTCATTTATTTAAAACAAAAAACAGCCTAAACTTTTGAATGGTAATGTGTGTATACATATATAATATTTTTTTTAAAGTAAAACAATAAATAAACACGTTTATTTACAGAATTTGATATTATTATTATCAATTATATAATTATTATTATTGTTTTTCAAAAAGCCCAGAAATCATGAGATTAATCATAATTTTTTCATTTTTTTGACAGCCATATTTTTATTTTCTCCTAAGGTTTATACATCCAACAGTAGTCTAATGATGGGTAGAAAAACTACAGCATCAGTTCAATAAAAACAAAATATTTTCCAGAAAATATGTTACACCTATTTATAGTTTTTCTCAGTTGAATAGATTTGTATATATGAAAATATATTGCTGCCTTTTATATTTTAAGAAGGGGGTCCCTTAAAGGGAATCATCATATTTGACAGACTGTGGCATAAAAAGTTTGAAATGCCCTGTGCTATGAGATTCATTCTGTGTTTGTGTTACTTTGCTTTAGTGGTGCCCAGCGTGCAGTACCCCAGTGGTTATGAAAGCTCCTTGCGTGGATTTGTGCCTCATACCCACGATGCAACCTCAGGTTAAAAAGCTGTCACAAATATGTAGATGATTTGAAAACAGTTTTACATTTCTGTATCCATTTCTCATGTGCTTATTTTTATTGTATATGTTCTGATTCTTGCTCTACATTTGCTCTGTGAGCAGTTCACAGACCAAGTGATCTATACCCCACAGTGACTGGGCCGCATTGTGCCCAGTCATATTATGGCTGCTGTCCAGATGGCCACACTGCTGCCTCAGGGCCTCGTAGGGAAGGCTGTGCTCAGGATGACTGTCATAGGTCCAGGTACATATATATAGTCAAATCATCTGCCCACAGATACACTTTGATCACTAAAAAGACTACAAAACTAAACAAATAAAATGAAATATAAAATGAAATATAAAGTACAATTTTAAGGATAATAATATAAAATATCATATAAATAAAATATACATTATAATAAAAATATACTGACAGTCTAATTTAAAGGTGCTGTATGTAATTTTTTGATTGTATCAAAGCATAAAAACACCACAATACATTTGCAGATTTTTAGGAAACATACTTGTTTCTCTGAAAAACAACGCTAAAGCCAATTATTCTACTTTGAAAATGTGTATTCTGTGTCGGAATGCCTGTTTTTGTTTTGGTCTGTGTGATTCAGCCCACTGCAGTTTAACCAATAGTATTTTGACACCCCGGGTTGCCAGAGAGCGGAAAACAGTGTATGAACAGCAAATGAACTGGGTCAGAGATCGCAGATTTTACCCGACCTAAAAAGCCTCTGCATCAGTCTAAAAAGCTCTAAGACCAGAAGCATTTTAAAACGAGGATAAATCAACTCATCAACTTACAGTGTATGGCTCATCGCCTTCAATTGTCAATTGCTCTCATTCCCGTTGCGTGTCCTCAATTTGACAACCCGCTGGAGTGTCGCATCTGAGGAGGAGGGGGTGGGAGAAACAATATTTTGAATTTGGACTGCTGTACCCTTTTCAACTGCTATTTGTCAATATTACATACTGCACCTTTAAAGGGCACCTATTATGCAAAATCCACTTTTATTTGGTGTTTGGACATAAATGTGTGTTGGCAGTGTGTGAACACAACCACCCTACAATTATAAAAATCCACCCACTCCTTATTTTTTAATCCCCGTTAAACCAAATCAGTCTCATTAGACATGCCGTTTTGATTCTCTGAGCACTGTGACGTCACAATGTTTAGGCCTCGCCTACAACCGCTGACTGACACCGCCGTATTAGCAAAGACCCCGTCCTGAGTGAGCCGCACACAATCTGCCATGTTTATCTTCGCGCTAGAGCAGAAGTTTAAACTGATATGGCTGTAAAACGCATGATTTCAGCGCGATATACACGATAATCAAAATCAAACAGATGTTTTTTTGGCAGAGTATTTGAGGTACGAGCTGTAAAGGCACAGCTCTATTCTGGAAAAGGGGGCGGGGAGCAGCAGCTCATTTGCATTTAAAGATACATGCATATTGCTGCGTCCTAATTCGCCTACTTATACTATGCCCTAAAAGTATGTACTCTTTTTGTGAAGAAAAAGCACATACTTTTGAGTATGTAGCAGAATAGTAGGCAAGCTTTAGGACATACTACTTCGTCATAACTGTGTCTTTAACGCACGCTCTGTTGATTAGTTACATACATCCTGTCACCATTTAAACTGCACTGTCAATCATATTGTCAAAGTTAACATTATCCATATTTCGTTTAATTTAATTTCCTACCGTATTGGAGAGAAATGAAGAGGCATGTTGATCTGCTAGTCACATGGTCTAGCAGATGGTCTAAGTCAACATGGTCTATCATACCGAGAACTCTGCTCATATGTTTGCATAATGATGCATTTCAAAAATAATGATCCAATGTGTCATAATAAAGTTGACAGTGTTGCTGCAGATGAAATATAACGCGGATAACATTAAATAAATATTTTTTCAACAGGTTAGATATTGATTATTTATCACTCAAACCCCTTTCTCTACCTGTCTGTCGGTCTCGCATGTCCACCATGTTTGTAGTTTTTTAACACTTTTCATGTGTGTTTGTATTTTTAATCGAATCCTTGTCCACCGCACAATGTGTTGTGTGCAATATTAGCCATTAAGAGTATGCACAGATTTGCACTTCTAATTTCTACCGGAAGCAGTAAACCATCCGGGTACCTTTGGAATACTAATTTCAACATACTACGATTTGGGACATACTAATTCTAATTTCGAATACTATTTAGGATGGATAGTATGCGAATTGGGACTGAGCATGTGCTTCTGCTTCCACTCAAAATAGGAATTTTCAAACTGATATAATAAATTATCTGTGGGGACACCTAAGACTTATATTACATCTT
>NW_015628772.1:236-2946 GCF_001515625.1 Sinocyclocheilus rhinocerous | reverse complement strand
TTATGCTCTGAAGCGACAGGGACGCACTCTGTACGGATTCGGAGGTTAAAAGCCTCTAAACAACAAACCCAACGGCTCTTTTAAGAGCCACCAACACTCTCACATAAAAAGTCAATGTTGAAGTGAAGATTAACAACACATTGCTTGTGAATTGACCCCTTTTGAAAAGCGAAGCTTAATACTGTTGTGTATGTTTCTCTGGGAATGAGTACTCGTGTCTTTGAGCTGATAACTTTATGTAGTTCTATCTTTTTTTTATTATTTTATTTTTTATTAGCTGTCTTATCACTTGTCGTTCATTTTGTGCTGTTGAAGCTTTTGTCACCAAAACAGCTCTATCGTGTGTCTAAACATACCTGGCAATAAAGATCGTTCTCATTCTGACTTTTATTGATTCTCATATTTAGAGCTCGCTTAACGTTATATATTGCTGTCAGAGGCGCACACAATGAGGTAATCTTTTATTTTCTTTTTTTACATGGCATTTTCTTTTGCTTGTTTAGCCTTCCTTTGAATTAAAGTTGTTTATAAAATTAAGAGAAAACACAATCTCAAGTTTGAGCAGTTAAATTGGCAGAACAACAAGAGAATAAAAAGTGTCTAGGTATTGCTGTCCTTTCTCCAAATGAGCTCAGTGGGTTTATACGGTTTTATTTTTTTATATGTATATAAATTACACTCTTTAATATTTATCCTGTGTGATATTTGAGACGGGTTTGTTTTCTTGAATAGAATATAAATAACAAAAAGAGCGGGAATTGAAACAAAGGAAACTTAGTCACGTGGGCTGATGTCGTTCAAACTTGGAGCGGTGGGCGGGGCTATCACGTCACAGCCTGTGATTGGCCCTCCTTCCGCTCGTGATACTTCAAGTTGTCCAATCACATATGAGTTTATGGGTTTAGTCTGGAAAACACGCAATCAGAAGCGTCCATATCTCTTTGATAATTAGCATAGATTAGTGAATAAATGCCTCTGTCTCGCTCATTCTAATCATTGTCTCGTGAGGTTTGATCACGCAACAGCATTATGCCTGAACCAGCGAAGTCCGCTGCCAAGAAGGGCTCCAATAAGGCCGTCACTAAGACCGCAGCGAAAGGAGGAAAGAAGCGCAGAAAGTCCAGGAAGGAGAGCTACGCTATCTACGTGTACAAAGTGCTGAAGCAGGTTCATCCTGACACCGGGATCTCCTCCAAGGCGATGGGCATCATGAACTCTTTCGTTAACGACATCTTCGAGCGCATCGCCGGTGAGTCGTCTCGTCTCGCTCACTACAACAAGCGCTCCACCATCACCTCGAGAGAGATCCAGACCGCCGTGCGTCTGCTGCTGCCCGGAGAGCTGGCCAAACACGCCGTGTCTGAGGGCACCAAGGCCGTCACCAAATACACCAGCTCCAAATAGAGCTTCAGTTGATCCACGAACCCAAAGGCTCTTTTAAGAGCCACCTATATTATCTTTAAAAGCCTTGGTGGCACAATATTTTTCTGTATGTTTCAAATGAAAGGAAATACCGTTATTTGTCTTAGTACTGATTACTTTTAAATAACGTGATTTGTGAGTGTTTATTTTTTACTGTGAACATAGGCGGAAATCCCGAGGGGGACAATACAATAGTAAAACAACACAAATGCAAACGGCAAAAATGCGTTTTAAGTTTAGAAACATCGAGTTTCTCACTCCCTTGCCTGGCAGTGCTTTGGTCCAAATGCTTTCCTTTTTTATGACACGCAGTTGTGGAACTCCAGTAAGTAAGGTTGTCAATTGGCTATTTTATTCACGTAAACTTCGGAAGAAGTGATTATTTTTTCTTTGCAAGTGCACACATACTTTGAGTGAGAGGAGAGAGCATAGACCGTAAAAAAAACATGGACGTAGTGTCCGTGACGTCACTCGTAGGGTTCAGAAGGGCATTTTTTGAAGCCTAAAGTGGGCGGAGCTGCCGCCGCCATCTTGGTCGCACGTCACCGTGCATCACTCCCGGATAATCGAAAATGGCAAAAAGGCGGGAAGTGGGTGAAGCTGAGGCGCTAGTTGCTGAAACCAGGCCCATCTATGGTGTGTTTAGCCGTTCGTCAATATTACTGTGCCAGCCTGGAGTTATACGGTATTCTGCATTTGTTTTACTGTCCATTAAAGTCTGCGCTTTTAAATTACAGTGTGACTTGTGTACTTTCATACATCTGTCGGCACTTCTTTAGACAAACAAATTAGATCGCGATCTAACAAACTGCTCCATATAACAAAGCACTGTAAGCAACGACTAGATAACTTGGCAACAATAATTAATCGTAAATAATCTTTAAAGTTTTTATATATATATATATATATAATGCAGATGCCAGCTGTCAGTCTGGGGCTGCCCACTTCTGCACGTGTGAGGAGTCGAATACCATGACAGCGTATCACATAAAATCAGTTACTGTTCGCAATTAAATCCGTTTCCTAACTTTTCTTGTAACTCGATAAAAACCATTGCAATGAACGTTATCGGAGATGTTTAATTCATAATCATTCTGAGCATTATTTCTGCTGGCGTTCACATCAATCAACAAGTCGTTCTTAGGTTAAACTATTTTCATTCAGTTCGATGTAAAAACAATAGGCAAGGCAAGGCAAGTTTATTTATATAGCACATTTCATACACAATGGTAATTCAAAGTGCTTTACATAAAAGAAAAGAAAAAAAAAATCACAACAATAAAACAAG
>NW_015628772.1:0-154 GCF_001515625.1 Sinocyclocheilus rhinocerous | reverse complement strand
TTTAAAATGAATTTAAAACGGTTAAGAATAGAAAACGATTATACATAAAATGTAGTGCAATCAGTTCGGTCATCGCACAGTGCTCATTCTATAAATGCACAGCTAAACTGTTGAGTTTTGAGTCTGCATTTAAATGTGACTAATGTTTTAGCAC
>NW_015628771.1:0-522 GCF_001515625.1 Sinocyclocheilus rhinocerous | reverse complement strand
TTCAGAGTGAGGTGAATTAATGTACAGATTTACTGCAATTAATACCATAACTGTCACCGATATCTTCGGCGGATATCAGCACACATTTATACTTGTTGATACCTCAGCGGATATCAGCACATGTCTATTTATACAGACAAAACACACGTGGATTTAACCACGATTTCACTTGATCAAGGTTTCACAGTTCTCCCATCACAAAATAACGTCTCGGACACTCTGTGAGTACCGCGTTTTCAAGTTCACTATTTTTTTTAGTGAATTAAATGGCTAGAGCATTAACTAGCTAGGTTAATCTTCTGAAGCCGGGAGATTTATTTATCATAGACTACTTTGGAGGTGGAAAACGCACCAACCAATCGACTATGAAGGCCTTTTGGAGAAAGTAAACGGGGAAAACGCCCGTTTCTTCCTTCGTGCGCTTTGACGCGACTTATTTTTGTCTCGGTGGACAAAATTAAAACGTTTTTCTGCAGGTCAATTCTTTAACGAACAACTCGAGTTTCACATTCAACAACACGC
>NW_015628770.1:965-1338 GCF_001515625.1 Sinocyclocheilus rhinocerous | reverse complement strand
TAGGATTTAAAATATTCTAAAACTATAAAACTTAGCAGAGCCTGTTGACACTGTTGTACTCTGCAGAGGTGAACTGTGGCAAGGGGGTCCTTTAGAGTGACAGTTGCCCCTGATATTCCCTGATTTTATTACATTTTATTGAATGTCTGACAGTGTTGACAAAAAGTGGGGACGCAACTTTAAAATCTTATGAAACATGCATGTGTCATTAAAAAACAACCTTGCTTTGATAGATGTTAAGTGTTGCTTTTGATAAAACAAGCTCTTTTTCATCATTAAAAAAACATTTTTATCCATTTTATTGCATATGAATGATTGAACCCTTCTCTGTGGACACACTGTTTTAGATGTAGTGAGAGGACATTAAGAAACA
>NW_015628770.1:352-612 GCF_001515625.1 Sinocyclocheilus rhinocerous | reverse complement strand
GGACATTCCCAATCTGGCAACACTGCAGCTTGGGCTAGAGACGTTCAGAGCTGTTGAGCTCCGTAAAGCCGCATTTGACAGGGTATGCCAGCCACAATCTCATCCATATTGCTATAAAACAGGGCCGTGCACAGGGGGGTGGCCCCTTTGCCCTCATCAGCTGAGTTGCCCCTCTCACCAATCCCCACAGCTGCCATATGGAAAAAATAGCTACTGTTGCTTACCAGTTCAGGCTAATATTTAGCTAAATGATTTGCATG
>NW_015628770.1:0-150 GCF_001515625.1 Sinocyclocheilus rhinocerous | reverse complement strand
AGTCTGGCAGAAATGATGGGTGGTTCCAAAATACATGGTCACATGACAGTAAAAGTGTACAGTTGCCAAGAAACGGGGTGGGTCAACTTACCTCACTCTCCCCTATCCATTGAAGATGAGGCAGAAGCAGGCTCAGAGAGTGAGGGAGAG
>NW_015628769.1:0-459 GCF_001515625.1 Sinocyclocheilus rhinocerous | reverse complement strand
TTGTTAGCTGATGCTAACTGCTTGCTAACTAGCTACCTGATGCTAACTTGCTAAATATGAAATCCAAATATTTTTATTCAACCAACTAGTTAGAATACATTTGATTGAAAAACAAAGGATTTGATGTTCAGAACAGCATAACTACAGTAATTTATGTGTGTGTGTAAATTGTGTATTTGTGTCTTCAAGCACATTTTGGAAAGTAACAATGAATCGTCACACAAAAAAAAAGGAATCGTGACGTAATTTCAGATTTCACGAAAAAAATAATGATTTCACTCCTAAGAAAACAAATTATTTTTCCATCAGAAGTGGCTGAACAACAATTGGTATGCACTCCTCCACATATGCTCCATAAGCTACTCCTGGACTTGGACACACAACTCACACCACCTTGAGACAGACGCCGTCCATCCACTAGAGTTAAGCCAATAAAGAGATTAAATTGCTTGTGGAAAA
>NW_015628768.1:0-532 GCF_001515625.1 Sinocyclocheilus rhinocerous | reverse complement strand
CCTCCGCCTCCAGCCTCCGAGGCCCGGACTCCGCCTCGTCCTGTAGACCCAGCTTAGCTCCTCTCGGGCCGTGGACCTGTCGGCTCCACCATGGCTCCTAGCTCCTTCCTCTCTGCCATGGCCCGGCAGTCCACTAGCTCCACTGGGCTACCTCGTCCCTCCGGCTCCGCCTTGGTCGGGCATCGACCCTCCATCGCCTCTGGACTCCTCTCCTCTGGCTGCGCCTCATTGCTCCGGCTCCGTTGGACTCCTTCCTCCCGCCAGCTCCACCTTGGTCCTCAGTCGCTCTGGCTCTGCCGCGGATCTCCGGCTCCCGGTCGCCAGAGCCCTCGGCTCCACCCTGGCCCCCCGGATCCTAGGCATCCCCCTGGATCGTTGGCTCTCCGCCCCGGGCTCCTCTTCCATGGCTCCTCCCTCCGTCGGCTCCACCGTGGGTTGACATCATGGCTGTGGCCTGGGTCCAGCTGGACTCCTGCTCCAAGCCCCCCCTGTTTCCTCCCTGGCTCCTCCCTCCATCGTCTCCTCCCTGGTC
>NW_015628767.1:0-891 GCF_001515625.1 Sinocyclocheilus rhinocerous | reverse complement strand
TCAGTCGCAAATGCGACTGAAATGGTTGCACTGTAGAGCCCTGAATGAGATGTCATTGTGGATGGAGCTTCCCAGACCAATGCATTAAAAATAGAGACCAAGCGACTAATGAAATGTTAAATGGATATTACAGTATATGACAAATCCCTCCGCTTCCACAAAGAGAACCATAAAAAGCGCTGGAGTCATGAGAATATGAGGCATGTGCTCTCAGCCTTACGCCCTTCAGCTGGAGAGAGCACATGCACGGCTTAAATTGCGATCTCTGACACAATTTCACATTCAGTATCTCTGGAAACTTGTCACATCTGTTCTGGTGTTAAGGTTGAAATATAATAAAAAAAGAAAAGAAACGAGTCCTAATAGTTATGCCTTTGTAGACAACTTCACTAATGCATTTTATTGATGTTTGACAAGCAAAATAAACTTCATCGCAGAAATAGTGTTTTAAATGCAACCTTCACAACCCATTTAAAAGAATTAATTTATCCCCCCCCCCACCAACAAAATATATATATATAAATAAAATAAATATATATGTGTGACCCTGAAGCACAAAAGCAGTCATAAGCAGCACAGGTATATTTGTAGCAATAGCCAACAATACATTGTATGGGTCAAAATGATCCATTTTTCTTTTATGCCAAAAATCGTTAGGATATTAAAGGGTTAGTTCACCCAAAAATGAAAATTATTCCTTAAATTACTCACCCTCAAGTCATCCTAGGTGTATGTGACTTTCTTCTTTCAGACGAATCCAGTCAGAGTTATATTAAAAATTGTCTTTGATCTTTCAAGCTGTTTCATGACACTCAGCGGGTGTTGCATGCATCCGTCCAAAAGAACTTAAATAAAAAGCACCCATCCATAAAAAAAAAAGTGTCTCACACG
>NW_015628766.1:789343-795569 GCF_001515625.1 Sinocyclocheilus rhinocerous | reverse complement strand
GTGCAGTACTATGTACTGGAACACAGTACACTGGAACACTGTACACTGGAATACAGAACAGCATCCAGAACTGGCACTATCCATTAATATTCAATGATTGCACTTTTTTTGTGGTGTGTGCATCTAGTATTGTACTAAAACTTTAGTTAAGTTAAACGTATACATCTTGACTAAAAGGTATATGCAACTTTTTGGTCAGCTTTTTGTGCTTTTGAGGGTTGACACTGTTGTAATTCCATGGAAAGGATGGCCTATTCAAAAATTTAAGTAATACGGATTTGGAACAATATTCATGAGGGAGAGTAAGTAATGACTCTGGGAGAATGATCTTTTATGTATTTTCAGGGCATGACTTTATCCACACAGTACTGTGCTCATTACTTGGAAATAAGCTCTGCATGCATATTTAGCTTCATGGAGCTCATTAGAGATGTCTGGTCTCCTTCTTCTTCCTCGCTGGATATGTCTGGTCTCCTTCGTCCTTTAATTTTAAACCTCTTTGACCTCAAACACTGCAAGGATTAGATTGTAGGTGGGATCCTTAGTACTTAAGGTTATTTGAGATACGTAGACGAAAGTGTTTCTAGAACACATTTTATCGAATTCTCGGTAATGACAATTTGATATTGTTTGGTGGTTCTCTAAAAAGCACACCCATGTTGCCTTGGCAGCGTCAGACACGCATTAGAAATGTCAAGCCTAGCACACTATAGTGAAAGAATGCGTGCAGAAGCCTGTAACTCATTCCTGAACCTCCTACTGCCATCAACCCTGGCAGCACGGGAGAGAGACTCCCAGGATTGACCTCATGTTTGTCCTGCAGAGAGTGAGTCTACCAGTTGTGCAAGTGACTGATGTAGAGTTTTAGTGTGACATTGATGTGTTAGATTTACATTTGCATTTAGTTATTTAGCACATTCTTTAATCCAAAGCAGCAGAACACCACATGCTGTTGATCATACAAAAGCCAACAATACACCATGCCAAGTTTGATGAGTAAGCAAGACTACCACAGAAACAAAACATCATACTTTTGGTTATCAGAATAACAGATTAAGGAAGACAAACTGTTGCTTATTAGCAAACCTCACATCACCAACATTTTGCAACTTTGCTTAACTGAATTGTGCAATTTATATAGCAGCATCTGATTTTTATGGATTTATGATGTATTTCAAATATTTCAAACCACACCTAGTGTGTATCTTGGGCTTGGCAGACTGGCTGGCTGTGTTGGAACACAACAAATCTGTTAGTCAGTACCACATGCCCTACAGGTGTGTGTATGTGTGGAGGTGATTCACATTACTGCAGGCCAAGGCAGGGCAGGGTGTGTGTTATGGGGGGAGTGTAGCATTGATGTAGAATTCCTTGGCTTGTCACAGCTGGCAGGATGGAGCCGCTATTTGGTAATGTAGGCAGTGTGTGTGTTTGTATGGCACTTTAACATTTCTCTTGTGACTAAGTGACAGTCAAACACAAGTTGGAAATGAGAAGCATAAACCTGAAAAGTGACTCCAGTGTGTGTACTCACTAATAAAATACATACTGCTGCTAATAACAGGGCACTTGAAAAACAGATTCTCTTAGCAAACAGTCAGTGGCTACTTTGTTAGTGGATACCTCATTCACTTTACCTGGTTGTTTCACCTGAGTTTAAATTAATCTAAAAAGTTATGTGAGTTTTATAAATATTGAAGAGAAAGCTCAACCAAAATTAAAATAGTAATTTCTGTCCTTCTGATCAATTTACTTACTCTCCTGTTGTTCAAACCCATGGGGCTTTGGCTATTATTTTTGCATGGAACACAAAAGGAAGCTGCACTTTTTGCTTACAATGAAAGTGGGTGAGGACCAGGAACATTACACAGTTTCAAGGACATTCTGCTAAATATCTTCTTTTGTGTTGCACACAAGAAATAAGTTCACATGAGCTTTGAATGACAAGATTATAAGTAAATGTTTTTTTTTTGTTTTGTTTTTTTTACAATTTATCTCTTGAAAACACAAATGCCGAAAAAGAGTAGCATGTCAGGTGGGATACATGAATATGTCAAATGTCCTGATTTTTTATTTTTATATTTTTTAATAATTAAAAAACTTTTTTAATGTTAAGTTTTTTTCTATATTACAAATATCTCCAGCTAAAGTAATATTTCTTACTGATATTAAAAGTATTATTTATCAATGCAGTTTTTTTTTCTAATGTCTCAGTCAAAGGTGTGGAATATTAACATGCAATTGTGGTCAGCATATTAGGGAGGTATTGTCAGATTACTCTGGAGTCTAATTTTTTCTGTGTTACTCTTTGTGAAATGATCCTGTTGTTACAGAGAACCTGTAAAAATAGTGGGAAACACTATTTTTTTTTTCTAATGTCTCAGTCAAAGGTGTGGAATATTAACATGCAATTGTGGTCAGCATATTAGGGAGGTATTGTCAGATTACTCTGGAGTCTCATTTTTTCTGTGTTACTCTTTGTGAAATGATCCTGTTGTTACAGAGAACCTGTAAAAATAGTGGGAAACACTATTCGGCAAGTGTGCCCAGACCTTAACTCAGGGGGAAGAACTTGGCTGAATGTAATTTTAAGATCTAAGCTCTTATTGAACCTGAGCCCTCAGCAGTAATTGATTGGTTTTGACTTGCCAGTACTTCACTGAAGCAGTCTGAGCTGGTAGTGCTTTCATGGGAGTTGTTTCATAAGTACATTGCAGCACTTTCTTTTCTTTTTATTTTGAAAGATTTAGTTAAACAGAATGGTATCCACCAATTTTACTGATTCAATAGTAAAATGCATCCTGGACAAGAGTGAAGCACTGCTACACCTGTCAATGAACCACTGTGCTAAGGGTTTTAAACGTCCTTGATGTGTGCAGAAATTAAAGTAAATAAACATCCAATTGAAACATTCTCTGACAAGCCCATACATATACATGCACAAGGCTTCACAGAACATGCAGTGACCTGAGTTCATGTAATGCAGGTACTCACCTAAAAAAAATAACAATGAGCATTCAACCTGAAATGTGACATGCACCAAATTTTAGTGTTTTTCTTCTTCTTCTTATTTTTTTTATTTTGTTTTCATTTTATCCACCTCAATTAACACTCTTGACATTGTGAGTGATGTATCTAGTCACAAAATCATGTATTGTTGAAATCTGAGACCTTCCTTTTAAAATCTGATCACAAGTGGTCACAGGAGACATATTTGAGATGCATGTTCTGGTGCAAACAGGATCTGGGTATTTGTGGGGGCAGGGGTGTCTGTGTCTTCCGACTTTCACAGTGAACTTTGCTGTGTGACATATTTTAAAGGTTTCTTTGGGTATCTGTTTCCTCAACACATGCTTGAACAGTAATAATCAAACTTTAATCTGATTTGAATTAACATGGTGGAACACTGTATCCACCGAAAACTCATTCAATCAATATTATATACAATTTGACCCATATCCCAGAGTGCAATGGGTCTAGTCGGTATGGAAATGGGCTACTGCTCCTTGATTTGTACATCAGTAAGAACAGGCAGGTATTGGTCTTATTCATCTGTTACTCTCTATTGCATTGGCCAGTCTCAAGTATTATTAACCCACTGTAGTTTGCCCATATAACCCGATCTCATGAAAATGCATATAAATATACGCCAAATAAAAACGAAAACTCGTGGTATTGATATGCAAAAATGGACTTTGGCGTGTATATGCTACGCGATGTGTAGGATTAGGGTTGTGGGGTAGATGCGTATCATATGTATGCGAAAACTGCATATTATATGCACGCCAAACACGTGCGTAGAATATACACGCCAAAGTCCATTTTTGCGTATCAATACCACGAGGTTTCGTTTTTATTTGGCGTATATTTATATGCATTTTCATGAGACCGGGCTCGCCCATACAATGTGTCTTGCCACCACTGTCATGCCAGATCCACACCTCACTGAAAAACTCAACCGTGCTGCCTGTTAGAATATCCTCATGGGAATGCTTGTCCCTTTCTCTCCCTCTAATTTCTTATTTCTTAAATCTCAAATATAATAATGGCAAAAATAATAATAATAAAGAACACACACACACACACACACACACATACACACACACACACACAAACACACACTGCTGTGGCACATAAATAATGCTGTATACTGCTGCTACTATATTCAAATGACCCTGTGTAGTCAGGTTTAAGTCCCCACCAGGATATATAAACCAGTACACACACACACACAAACACACACTGCTGTGGCACATAAATAATGCTGTATACTGCTGCTACTATATTCAAATGACCCACCACTTTTATTTGTGTGGATACATTATTTTGTTTATCACCTTTTCAGTGATAGTTCACCCTAAAATTTAAATTCATCGTTCATCAAAAGTCATCATTTACTCATCCATTTGCCTTTCCAAACCCTTTCCAAACCCAAAATAAAGATATTTTTAATGAAACCCTTAGAGATTTCTGTCCCTTCATTGAAAGTCCATTCAACCAAAATTTCAAGCTTCAGAAAATTCATAAAGACATTGTAAAATAAATTCATGTCAAATGGTTAAATCTAAGACACATGATCTCTTCATATGAGGAACAGATTGAATTTTTTGAGCTTGAAATTAAACTGTTATTCAAAAATAAACATTGAAATAAACATTGCACATACTGTACATAGAGCACATCAAATATGGTCAACAGCAGCATTATAGTAATTGTTTGATGCGTAAGAACAAACCTCATTGGATCTTGTATATCAAGCAAGCATGTTTGAGTTTTCGTTTACCATATTTGATGGGTTTATGTGTGCGATGTAGCCTGCAGTTTACTGTATCTGTATCATCCCAGACCTTGTGATAAAAGGGCCCACTAAGATCTTGAATAGTATTGTCTATTGAGCCATAGAAAAATATTTAAAAAATATCAAAGCCAGGTCCTGTGAATGTTAGTAACAACCCTGGCTCTATTCAACACATCTTTTGCGAATATACCTCAAGACCTGTAGGTAGTCATGAAGGTATCATTGCCTCAAAGAAGTTGGAATATCTTGTTCTCCAGCAGGACCTTTGTTGTGCACAGTAGGTCAGGTAGTATCAGTTTGCAGTCTGTCTTTAAGCGTGGAGTCTTTGAAATGTTTTAGGCACATCTGGAGCTATAATTCAGCAGCTGTCAGTTTGTAATGTGAATCATGACACTCCAATCCTCCTCAGCAGACCCAGCTTTTGCACCATAGCAATGGCCTCCTCTGTAGATTCCTCAAAACACCAGTGATTAGCATTCCATGCAAAATTATGAGAGTGTGTTTATAAAATTGCCTTGCCTAGTACAATATGACCATGATTTACTGCTTTTCAAATAAAAACATGCTTTTAGTCATATCAGTGAGCAGTGTTGGGGGTAACGCATTACAAGTTATGTAATCAGATTACTTTTTCCAAGTAACTAGTAAGTAATGCATTGCTTTTGAATTTACGAGAAAATATCGGCGTTACTTTTTCAAATAAGTAACGCAAGTTACTTTTTGTTTTCCCATTTATTGACTGACGCCTCTCCTGCAGAGGCACTTCCTTCAGCCTGAGGCGTATTAACTTCACTTCTGGTGTGAAAGCGCCTTTACAGTTCAGTTGGGTTTTTAATTATGAAAAATAAATGAGCAAATCCAGCTCAAGTGACAAAAAAGTAACGTAATGCATTACTTTCCATAAAAAGTAACTAAGTAACACAATAGAGTAACGCAATATTGTAATGCATTACTTTTTAAAAGTAACTTTCCCCAACACTGATTCCGCATCCTATCAAGCGTCTAATTAGCTTTGTTCACACTGCAGCTCAATGTGGCCCAAATCTGTTTTTTGAATGTCAGTGTAAAGACCATAACTGACATATTCAGTTCCAAATTTTCCCATCAGTGTAAACAGTAAAGTCGGCATTCATGCAATTTTTTTTATCTAACTCAAAATTTTAAATTAATACAACACCTGGACTAGGGCTGTCAAAATGACTGAAAAACTAAATTCGAATTTTTCACTTAAATATTATCAAAATTCGAATTATATTCGCATTTAAAAGGCATAATTTCAGTTAGGGGGGGAAAAAAGCTTTTGGCTTCTCTCCTGAGGCCACAAGAGGGCGCATCGAGCAAAATATTATGCACGTTTCTTCAAAGCGTAATAAAATAACACGACTATCTTTGAAAAAAAGTGCATAATGTTTAAAATAATGTTTATAA
>NW_015628766.1:774127-782802 GCF_001515625.1 Sinocyclocheilus rhinocerous | reverse complement strand
GCATTACTTTTTAATTTACAAGAGAATATCTGAGTTACTTTTTCAAATAAGTAACGCAAGTTAAATTTTTTCCCAATTTATTGATTGACAGCTCTCCTGTTGTCCCCATGTTGAGAGAAATCAGATGTTACTGTAGTTCTAAAATAAATATGAATATGGATTAATTAATCTCTCTCACAAAAAAAAAACAGATTCAGTATTCCTCAAAATGAATAAAAATTATGCAACTCCGAATATGATGCAAACCTGCAATAGTTAAAATGTTAAACAACACAAATATCCTTTATGTATTTAATCCCATTCTATTAACCAATGTCTTTGCTTCTGACCTTCGATGATCCAGTTCAACCATACTAATAAGCAAAAATTACTCTAGATAAACATTTGTCTTTTTTTTATTGCTGAAGTGTGTTGAAAATTTTTCTTCTGCATTCTACTGTACGGACGTAAATTTACTTTCCCTTCAGCCTGAGGCTTATTCATTTCACTTTTGGTGTGAAAAGGCTTTTATATTTGCCAAAAATATAACTTTTTTATTTTAAAAACAAACAAGCAAGCCCTGTCCAGATTAAAAAAGTAACGCAAAAGTAACTTAACGCATTACATTCCATAAAAAGTAACTAAATAACTTTTTTATGGAGTAACGCAATATTGTAATGCATTACTTTTAAAAGTATAACTTTCCCCAACACTGTCAGTGAGTAAACAAGTGTGGGTTAAGAGTTGAGGAAACATATTCGGATAAAGTTTTGAATTAAAGACTAATGCAGTGTTCACGACAACTCGGCGATTCTGCTCTCGTTTCATTTTAAATTCTTTTTTTAATTCTAGCTTAATTCTAGTTTCAGACAGTATTTGTTTCTGCGGCAACAGTCATAAATGCCAAAATGAAGCCATGTGCAGCTTTGTTGGTAATGACAGCTAAATTCACATCTTATCATAAAGAAAGCGCAACACTGGTCATAACAGAACAGAAATGTGTGTCATGTTTCAGTTCTGTTTGGACTTTATTTGCGTTTACACCATTTCCCTGTCTGTGTTAGTCACCATGGCTACTGATTTGATTTGCCATCAAGTTCAGCTGTGTCATCTTGTTAGCCTGTGTATTTAAGTTGCTGTGTTTTCAGTACAAGCGGATTCCGGACTCGTCAGTAGTGTTATGTCAGTGTGTTGCCTGTCTGTGATTTGCTGAAGCTGCCCTGTCTTTGAATTGCTTGCGTGTTGTATTAAAGACTTTTAGAACCTTCATCTTCATGCGTTTAATGTACAGTGAATTGTGACAGTGTGTAGAGGTTGCTAGTAGCAACCATTTTGGAGTTTACATGATGCCATAATCAAATGAGAGCTTTCACAAAATTGAGTTGTAGTTACATGTTTGACAAAGATATGATAGGACAAGTTGGAAGCTCAAAATTACAGTAATTCTGACATGGCACAGCTCAAATGCACCGTAATATTTAGCTAGCCAGAATCAGTTTTATTGACACCTTTGCCAAACAATCTTACACTTTCATCTATTGTGTTTGGCCATTATTCAAAAGAAAAGGATTTGTATTATAACAAAATGTTGTAGCTGAAAATAAAGCTAGAGATAGAAAAGACTGCTTGTACAGTATTAGTTATTGTACATTGTAATCTGACTGTAAAGTAAATACACCTGTCTTTAGCCCATAAACTTTTGCATTAAAGTTTGTGTTGCAGTTGAAGTTTTATGAAATGATTAATTGAATTCGACAGTTTGAAATAATCAATTTGATCATACATCCCAGCACACGAGTGGCTAGTGCTGCAGGAGTAAAGAATTATCTTGCAAATACTTTACAAGATCAGAGTAACGTTTTTCAATTTGCCAGGCCTGCAGTTTATTCTTTTCTATTATAAGAAACGCTTTAGAAGTCTATACCATTCTCTCTTTAGAATGAGTAATTGCTTAATTGTTTCTTTCTGAGGATGCTGAGAGCTTGACATTTTTAACAAATTAGGCATATTTCTCTGTGTCTGCATCACTCTGTGCATAATTGAGTGCTAGTGTCAGACTCTGGCCTCAGGACTCTCTCTGAAAAAGCTCTTAATAAAAAGAGTACTTCTCTTCTTTGTTCTCCCCTCCCCCACCTCCACCTCTCTGTTTTCTTTCCTTCAATAGCTTAATCCCTCTCACTTTCTTAATTAATCTTCCATCTTCTCCCTTCTGTTGATCTATGGACATTCCCTTTTTTAAAAGTTTCCAAAGATTTGAAATAAAAGTGTGTGATGTTCCCTCCAATTTCATATTTTTCCCTTGGAATTTTGGGCTTGTCACTCTTGTATACATAAATGTGACAGAGCAAAACCACCTCAATAGTGGTAGTGAGGCATATCCTTGTTGTGCTATTCGTTACATCCCTCTAGGGAGTGATTAATGGAGACATTACATTAGCCACAACTAATTGGGGTTGTCAGAACGGAATGATGTTGTTCAGGAGCTGATTGTGATCCAGATTATTGCAATTTCCTGAAATGTGTAGGTTAATTAACATGAAGGATGCTGGTCCAATAACAAAGCTTTTAATATGAATGAAGGGGTCTTGTCTGCATTCATTGTAGGAAATATTGCGACTCCAGAGTATAAATCAGCCTGATCATGAGAAAACGTCATTATTTTCTGAGGCCTAAGAAGACTGCGTAAAAATGTATGAATGAGATCATACAAATTCGATACCAGTTTGCAGAACATAAAACAGAATTGCTATGACTGTATGTATGAATATGTTCTTATGAATTTGTTGGTCAGTAATATCGCTCTCTCTTTTTTCTTCTTTTTTTTATGGATCATGCTAAAGGACTCTAGAATATTCTTTGTAGTGTTTTGGATGTGTAATGTGTAATGTAGTGAATTTTGGGCCTGTGCATTGCATTAGATTTAATGTAATCATGAGCATTTTCATCAGATACAGCAATCTGTATGCTCTCGAGAGTGAAATGAATAGCAGGTATTGAGAGGCTATTTTTGCCCAGCCCAGAAAAGTTTGTGTTGCCCTTTCAGAAAAACAGTGCTGTCTCTGTCTGTTTGGAAAATGTGACTCTAAAGCTACTGTATTCTCTTTTTTGTGATCCAGACAGATCTTGGTCTATGGTTGTTCACTTACAGAAGGAATTAGTAGTGATTGACGGAATTATCAGTAGATCAAGGCATGAAATGCATTTCTGAAAAATGGAGGGAATTCCCACCCCATGTCTCTCCCTTTTTTTTAAAACTATGCAAACCCAGCACTAAATTTCAGGCCCAGGGATATGCAAACACATGCTCAGCTGACCTTTTTCGAGTTATCCAGATACAACAAAAATGATGTCTTTGTTCATCTGAATGCTTAAAAAATAAATGTAATAATGACTGAATGGGTTCACACATTTGAAACGGACTGCACTTGAACTGCACTTCCCAAATATGACATTGAAATTGGAAACCCAATTTTTGTCATTATCATCTGTGACCTCGTATGTTCCAGGTTTTCAGTACTAACACACTGAATGAAAGTAAGGCTTAGAGGCCTTTACATGCAAAACATGCAAATATTATACCTTTAAGGCAGCACCCTTAAAGCAGCACTATGTAACTTTTGGCGCTCTAGCGGTTAATAAACAGAACTGCACACATCCCGCGGAAGAACATTGCAACCGGAGCTACTTCTCTAAGTTTATGTCTATGGCGATTCACGCAGGTATGTGTTACTCCGCAGCGGTGATGACCCGACCAGGCTACAATAGTCCAAATATAAGTGCTTATTATAAGTGTACCGTATCGTGATTCGGAATAAGACAAAAACGCGGTTTGAAAGATGAATTCATGATGTACTCGCTCATTATATACTGTAGCATGTTCAAATAGATAACAATGTGCTTAATGTTAGTGTTGCACTTTATTCATTTTTGTGTTGCGAACTGTTATTGGATGTTCGAGTTGGATGTGAAAAGAGCTTTCGATACTCGCATCAGTATCGATATATCGATACTTCGGATCGGTACGCAAAGAGTGCCTCGCTGGTTCAAGTGCGGTTCTCTTAGAAGTCGGGGTGTGTACGGCGTGGGTTGTGGCCGACAACAGCCCAAATAAACACCCCTTGAACATCAAAACGCCTCATCCTTTTCTGAGAACGATACATTTTGCAAATTTTGAACACAGAAGAAGTTACATAGTGCTGCTTTGAGGGACATCGCTGTACCATATTTACCCCTAAAAGGTTCATTGTTGTACACTGAGGATACATATTACTACTCTAAGCTACTAATATGCACCTTTTAAGGGGTCGATGAAGTAAAAAGTAAAGTATTAAGTCCCATAACAAGCTGTTGTACCCCTAAAAGTAAAACAGTGTGTCTGAAGAGTTCTAGGACATTGCCAAATACTTTTACTCTTCCTTCAACATTTTTGGCGAGGGTATTGTGGGAAATGTAGGCTTTGCTCCAGTCAGATTCTTTTTGTCTATGCCCACAAAGAGAGCTTTTGTAGCTAAAATCTGTGAAGTGTTGGGATGAATGTTATCGCTGAACCAGTCAATCCAATGAAAAGAAAAGAGCCTTTCACTCTCATAAATGAAGTGAAACCAGAGATATAGCCTTTGTTGGTGGATATCCTAGGTTTTCTGTGGCCTAAATTTTTTTTATTCAGAAGAGAAAAGATATTCTCTTGAGTTGAAAGAATAGAAAGAGTGTACAGAAGACTTGCCCCCACTCTCTAATACACAGTGCACAAGTAGTGTGTCCAGAGGATGGCTTATTTTCTGTGTGGACTGTTGAATCTGCATTGTTTCCACTGAGGATCCTACTGAAGACCCATGTATGGAGAAAGAGAAGATAATAATAAAATGCTGAAGATGCTAGAGATGACTGCTAGCGATGTTTTGAGCCATTTACGTATTCACAATCACTGTAACACATGCTATCACCATGTAATGAACAATGATCCATTTACAAAATCCATTTAATCCATTCATAAGTGATTTATTGTGTGTGTAATTGCTGACTGATGTAGTTTAAAAGAGTGTAAACGGATCTGCAATTTATTAGAACTATTATGACCACGATTCTGACCACATTGCTGACCACGTTTCCCAAAAATTATTTTTTCTCACTGAAAAACATAATAAAACACTATTTACACATGATGCTTTTGTGTTATTTGGAGCTGCGTTAGCATAAGAGGGGGAGTCAAATATCATATCAGATTTGTAATATGAAATTCAATATATTGCGAATCCATGAATAAATTTCTGTTTGTTGGTTTACAGGTTGCTTGTTGGTTCCCCAAGGGCTAGAGCACTGCCCGGGCAGAAGTCAAAAATTACGGGAGGCATGTACAACTGTGACATAAATTCTCCCAGTCAGTCATGTCAACGAGTGATGTTTGACAATGAAGGTAAACTCAAACACATGAAAGACACATTATAATGAGTTACTGCATGTGTTAAGTGAGGCATTTTTATTGTGCATATGTAGAAAACCTGGCAGCTGAAAATAAGCAAAACCAGTGGATGGGAGTTACTGTACAGAGCCAGGGACCTGGAGGAAAGATATTGGTAAGGGTGTTCTGGGAATGGATATTTTTAGCAAAGGAAAAACAAAGGAGAAGAAGATAAAGGATGCCGTTTCAGTCTAAAAGAAGGATGGAAGAGGGAGGGAGAGAGAGAGAGAGAGAGTGTGTGTGTGTGTGTGTGTGTGTGTGTGTGTGTGCGTGTGTGCTCATATTAGGGATGCACCGTTATTAAAATTCTGGCCAGTACTATTTATTTTCATGTTATGGCTGATAACCGATAAATGGGAAATGGTGCAGAATATAAAAATTCTACACTATTTAATCTAAATGAGTTTAGTGAATTTAGGAATTATGATGTACAGTATGAGAATAAGATGACAGCCAAGGTAATCTAAATGTTAAAAAAAGGAGAAAAATGTTATGAGGTCAGTAAGATATTTTAAAATTACATTTTATCCAGCAAGGACGAATTAAATTGATCAAAATGTACAGAAGCTCTTTTTATTTCAAATAAATGTTGTTGTTTCGATATTTAGTAAACTTACATTTTAAAATATATTAAAATAGAATAATGTTTTTTTAGACTGTAATAACATTTCGCAATACTTTTACTGTATTTTTGATTAAATAAATGCAGCCATGATGAAGAAAAGAGAGTTGCAAAGAAAAAAAACATTAAAAAATCTTACCGACACCATACTTTTGAACTTCTGAAATATCCTTGCAAAAAAATATCATTTTTATTTATTATTGTATTTTAGGTTACACTTTACTTGAAGGGGTGTGCATAAGACTGACATGACACCTTCATAATCATGACATGACACCTACATAATCATGACATGACACATGTCATGAATATGAAGGTTTTTTATGCATGTTTATGACAACTGTCATTAAGTGTCATTCGCTCAGTTATGTAATTTTTAATGCAAAGATGACATTGTTTGAGATGTCTTTGTTATGGGCTATGGTTAGGGGTAAGGGTAGGGGTAGGGTTAGGTTAGGGTTAGGTCAAATAATGTCATATTTGCATTAAAAATGACATAACTGAGCGAATGACACTTAATGACAGTTGTCATAAACATGCATAAAACCTCCTTCATATTCATGACATGTGTCATGTCATGATTATGAAGGTGTCATGTCAGTCTTATGCACACCCCTTCAAGTAAAGTGTTACCGTTTTTTATTATTTATTATTATTATTATTTCATTTTTATTTAATTATTTTACAGGTTTATGCTAATTATTTCACTGATTTAAACAGAACTCCCGCTGTCTCTCTCCAGGTCTGTGCGCATCGCTACCAGCGACGCATGTTTGTGGGCTCAGTTCAGGAGCTGCGTGACTTGACAGGTCGTTGCTACGTATTAAGTGAGGACCTAACGATTAATGATGCCTCAGATGAAGATGGAGGAGCCTGGATGTTCTGCAATGGGAGAAACAGAGGACACGAGCGCTTTGGATCATGCCAGCAGGGTCTATCTGCCACATTCACAAAGGACCATCACTATCTGGTGTTTGGAGCACCGGGTGCTTACAACTGGAAAGGTATTGATGAATTAGAGTGCTTGTATGTATGTGTGTATTGAAGTGTAGGTGAGATTTTGGAAAATTTCATGGTAAATCTCATTTTTGCGAGAATATTTAAAGTTGTTATGAGAAGGTCAATCACAATGGCCACTGTCAAACAAGACCATAATTCCCCACATCACTCAATTTTTGCACGATCATGACATGTTAATACATCAGATTTTCTTTATTGGTTCATTGCATCTGATTTATTATATTTTATCCGCCCTTTTTAAACTTTTTTTCTGGCATCTTTGCTTCACTCATTCACTTTCTCCATCCTCAACCCTTCATCCTTTTCCTTTCCTTGTTCACTCACTCCTCGGCTGGGTGGATGTCAGGAGTGGTGCGGATGGAGCAGAAGAACAGCTCTCTGTGGGATGAGAATATCTTTGATGACGGCCCATATGAAGTTGGGGACGAGAGCCGACTTGATCCAGACCTGGTGCCTGTCCCTGCTAACAGTTATTTAGGTGAGTCCATCATCACATAACATCCCATTCATCATTTATTTCACTCCCTCCTTGATCCATCATGTGACTCAGTCTCCCTAAAGCAGGGCTGTCCAAACTCGGTCCTGGAGGGCCGGTGTCCTGCACAGTTTAGCTCCACTTGATTAGCTGGTTCAGGTGTGTTTAATTAGGGTCGGAGCTAAACTGTGCAGGACACCGGCCCTCCAGGACCGAGTTTGGACAGCCCTGCCCTAAAGAATTCTGGTGTGATTAGGATATATAAACTTTTCCAGCAGAGTTTGGATACAAGGCATAGATATAGATTGCCATTCTTACCCTTTGTGTGGTTTTATTCCTTTTTAGGTCTGTTTGGTTGTTTGTGCTTATTGTTTAGTCATTTATTTTTCATGACTAGCATATCCAGTAGCCTTCAGTCACCTCCCCTTCAGGTGGCCAAGGAGAACGTTTATGATGTGGCATCCAATAGCTATTTAGGTTTGTGGGATTTCTTGGACGCCAACTTGATCAATTATTCACGTTCAACCTGTCATCATTTTGGTCTTTATACATCCTATACATTGTGTCCTTTTTGTGAACAAATGTGAATGTTGTTGCTACATTATTGTTTTGAAGCTGTCTTTGTGTTGGTATCTTGTTTACATCCACATTGCCTGAGCAAAACTATGATACTACATACTACGAGTGTCCAAGTCAGTTAGAATCATGCATGTTTTCATTGATGCTGTTCATGGGTTTTATCATTGCATATTCCATCATCACTAAAAGAATTTCAATATTCCTTTGGTTACCAAATCTTTACCAGATCTTCTAATTGGTTGTATCTGTCACAGGTTTCTCTCTGGACTCTGGAAAAATGTTGACCAAGAGAGGTCAGTTGACAATAGTTGCTGGGGCTCCAAGAGCCAATCACAGTGGGGCAGTTGTGCTATTAAAGAAGGACGAAGTTAAATCATACATGTTGACAGCTGAGTACATCCTAGAGGGTGCCGGACTTGCCTCTTCCTTTGGCTATGATCTTGCAGTGCTTGACATCAATGGAGATGGGTAAGCTCCAGTACAACAGAATTATTATATTATATTATATTAATTATATTATATTGTATTGTATTGTATTGTAT
>NW_015628766.1:767965-774074 GCF_001515625.1 Sinocyclocheilus rhinocerous | reverse complement strand
TGTGTATGTGTGTGTGTGTGTGTGTGTGTGTGTGTGTGTGTGTTTGTTCACTGCTCACTGCTGTGTGTGTGCACTTGGATGGGATAAATGCAAATTCCGAGTATGGGACACCATACCTGGCCACACGTCATGTCACTTTATTTGATCAGTGATACTTTAGTATTATATATAATACTAAAATATACTTTTATTTTATTTTATTTTATTACAGCTTTATTTCAAGTAAAAAATAATAGTTTTAGTTTTAGTTACTAATAGCAACACTAGATGTTGATTATTCTGAACTGATTTTTAAAACAGGTGGCAGGACATTGTAGTCGGAGCACCTCAGTACTTTATTAAGGACGGTGATATCGGTGGGGCCATCTATGTTTATCTTAACAAGGAAGGGGCTTGGGACAAGATCATCCCCAAGAAAATTGAGGGAGCTGCTTATTCCATGTTTGGTTTGGCTGTGGAAAACATGGGAGATGTGAACCTGGATGGTTATCATGGTATGTGTTTACTATGTAGTCTCTTCTATGAATAGAGCTAATGAAAAACACCCAGAACCAACAGGCTCAAGGAAAGATACATAGAGGAGAAAACATGCCGTAGTATATACATCAAATAGTAGGAAACACTGAAACATTTCTATGAAAATGGTGATAACCACAATAATATTTGAATGTAATACGTAGTTAATTTTCTTAATGTAATCCTGCTGATTTTCAGATGTTGCTGTTGGTGCCCCATATGACAGTAATGGAGCTGGAAACGTATATATCTTCCATGGTTCACCTCAAGGCCTGAAAAAAGCCCAGGTTCAGCCATATATTCACTTTTCTTTTCTTTCGGTTTTGCTTCAGTATTCATTCATTGTTTTATTCATTCCTTTTCAATAACTTATTCAATGATTTCAGGTTCTTGGAGGAAAAGATCACAATGTGAAACTCTTTGGATACTCTCTTGCTGGGAACATGGATTTGGACAGAAATAATTACCCTGATCTGGCTATCGGATCTCTCTCTGATTCAGTGTTTGTGTACAGGTATGATCATATTGATAGACAACCTGTAATGATTATTAAGGATACTTTATAAACAATGATATTGTTTATAAATATTATTATTCAAATAATTTCATTTCATTTAATGTTAAATGGTGTAAAATGGCTACAAAATCTAGTATTCATTTAGCGATATGGATGAATGACTGAATGTATTAAGTATGGGTCTTACACTATAGGGCACGGTCAGTTATCAGCATTGAAAAGACTGTTACCACCACTCCAAAAGAGCTAGACCTCACTAAGAAAAACTGTGGAGAAAATATATGGTGAGAAAACTATAAACAAAACAAGCAATCCTTATAATATTAGCCAATAGCCAGTAACCCCCATCTAAAAGCGAGGTTTTATTGTGTGTTCTAGCCTTGATGTGAAAGCCTGCTTCAAATTTTCAGTCAAACCCAAAACCTACAATCCTACACTGAGTAAGTACATGTTTCTAATTTACCTTCATAGGTAAATTACTACTCAGCAATTGTTCATCTCTGTCATGCAGGATCTTATCTCTGTAAACAATTGCCAACATTTTGTTATTGCTTTGTCTTTTTTCCCCCCTTTTTTAGAGGTGCAATACTCTATCAAGGTTGAATCTGAAAGGAAGAAACTCAATCTTCCTTCCAGAGTCATCTTCACCACGCGCTCAGCAAATGACTATGAAAGCACAGGAGTTGTAGAGCTCAAAAGTCAGGGCACAGAAAGCTGCGTTACCAGAGGTCTCAAACTGCAGGTACAGCAGATCAAAAGCAGCTTTACAACTTCCCATTTAGACGGTAAAATTAGAACTACTGAGTGACATGCTGTTTAAGTAACAACTTTAAATTGAGGACTTTAGAATAACCTAACGGGGCAATTGTGACAATAAATCAACAGCCATAGTAAAACATGGCTTGACCTTAATAAAGTAAAAAAGTAAGTACTGCCATCTAGTGGTAATTGTTATTTCTTCTGGATTAAAGGGATAGTTCACCCAAAAATGAAAATTTGATGTTTATCTGCTTACCCCCAGGGCATCCAAGATGTAGGTGACTTTGTTTCTTCAGTAGAACACAAACGAAGATTTTTAAGTCAAACCGTTGCAGTCTGTCAGTCTTATAATGGAAGTGAATGGGAATCATGGCTTTAAGAGTAAAAAAAAAAAAAATTATTTATTAATATTTAATATTTATTATGCACTTATAAGTGCATTACCGCCATCTATGTCTCAAATGGACCATTAACACTCCTAATTGAGATTGTAGATAGAGTGTCAATGGTCCATTTGAGAGATAGGTGGCGGTAATGCACTTATAAGCCTGCGATCTGCCGTAAAGCAAGAAGAAGACGCGCCACGCGCCGGCTGTTGAGAACGAGCTCAGGACAGTTCGGACATTGTAGGTGAATCAGACGTAAAAAACTATATAAATACTGTTCAGTTTCTTGCACAGACCGATCGTTTTGTGTATTTACACATCAATGTATCGTCACAAGCCGTAGGGTTTAATTTGGTTTTGTTTGTGTATGTTTTTTTTTTTACTCTCAAAGCCGTGATTCCCATCCACTTGCATTATAAGACTGACAGACTGCAACGGTTTGACTTAAAAATCTTCGTTTGTGTTCTACTGAAGAAACAAAGTCACCTACATCTTGGATGCCCTGGGGGTAAGCAGATAAACATCAAATTTTCATTTTTGGGTGAACTATCCCTTTAAGGGCACATTTGACATTTTAGTTATGGAATGGCATTATACTGCAAACAATGTATAATGTTAATGTTTTTTAATAATGCAAGTTTATTATGTGCAAAGGAAACCCTAAGAGACAAACTGAGAGGTATCCCGATTGAAGTCTCTGTGGAGATCCTGAACCCATCCACACGCAGGAAGAGACAGAATGCTCTCCCTAACCTGCTTCCCATCCTGGACTCTAATCAAGATGCCACCACTGTTACCAAGGTAACCACCATCTTCTTAAACAATCTTTGCATTTTCAGTGATCTACCATGATCATATTTATAATATACAATATACACTGTCTTTCAAATGTTTGGGGTCTATAATATTTTGAAAGAAACCTTTCATGCTCACCATTGCTAAAATGATTCGATCAGATATACAGTAAAAACAATAATACTTAAAAATATTTTAAAATAACTTTTTTCTATGTTAATATATTTTTAATATATTTTTGCGCTAGAAACATGTATTATTATTATCAATGTGGAAAACAGTCGTGCTGCTTCATATTTTTGTGGAAATCATTATACTTTTTTTCAGGATTCTTCAGGAAAGTTCAACAGAATCTATTTGAAATTGAGATTTTGTTTGCTAAAATGCAAAAGTAATCTTTAATATCACAAAATCAACCTAATGCATCTACAGTTAGGCTTATATATATTTGGACACTGACACAATTTTCATAATTGTGGGTTTGTATGCCTTCAGAATAAAAATGAAATGAAACAATCAAGATGAAATTGAAGTGCAGACTTTCAGCTTTAATTCAAGGGGTTGAACAAAAATATAATGTGAAATGTTTAGCAATTGCAACTATTTTTAAACACAGCCCCCCTAATTTTAGGGGCTCAAATGTAATTGAACAAATGAATAAAATCATAAAGAAAATATTCATTTTGAAAGTTTTGTTGAGAATCCTTTGCAGGCAGGCGATGACTGCCTGAAGTCTGGAACCCATAGACATCACCAAAGACTGGGTTTCCTCTTTTGTTATGCTTTGCCAGGCCTTTACTACAGCTGTCTTCAGTTGTTGTTTGTTTGTCTTTCTGCCTTGAGTTTAGTCTTCAGCAAGTGAAATGCATTTGAGATAAGGTGATTGACTTTGCCATTGCAGAACTTTACTTTTTACCTTCAAAAACCCCTGGGTTGCTTTTGCAGTATGTCCATCTGTACTGTGAAGCACCGTCCAATCAACTTCTGCATTCGGCTGAATCTGGGCAGGCTGTATATCCCTATACACTTCAGAATTCATCCGGCTGCTTCTGTCACGCCATCAATAAACACCAGTTACCCAGTGCCACTGGAAGCCATGCACGCCCATACCATCACATTGCCTCCACCATGTTTTACAGATGATGTTGCATGCTATGGATCATGAGCTGTTCCAAGCCTTCTCCCCACTTTTTTCTTCCTGTTATTCTGGTAAAGGTTGGTCTTAGTTTCATCCATCCAAATAATTTTTTTCCAGAAATGGTCTGGCTTTTTTTATATATGGTTTTTGGCAAAGTCTAATCTGGCCTTCTATTCTTGAGGCTTCTGAATGGTTCGCACCTTGTGGATATTATCATAGTAATTATAGAAACATTGTTCATATTAATCACATCAGGCAAATGTATTTTCACATTTATACTAAACATTTTCATTCCATTGTCTGTTTGTTAATCTTAAATTTATATATTTTTTTAAACCGTTTACCAACAAGCAGCTCAACTTTATCCAACTAACTCAGCCTCTTTATACTTGAAGAACTGAGGTAAACCAGTACCAAACGCATCTACATATCTTATTCAGTATTAAATGTTATTCTGAATCATACTGGCTTTCAGGTTCAATTTATCAAGGAAGGATGTGGTGCTGATCATGTCTGTCAGAGTGACCTGCATCTACAGTATAAATTCCACACCAGGGAACCAAACAGAGACGTCTTTAGTCCATTACCTGAGTGAGTTTTTATTTATTTATTTTTTGTTTTTAATGCAATGTATACCATTTTATTTTATTATCATGTCGTTAATATGTCAGAAAGCAGGCAGCTGCTTCCTCATGTCTTGTTTAAAGTGACATCATGTGTTTAATTTATGTTCAAATGAATGAACAAAGTGCCTACACTCTTTTTCAAAGCAAATGGCAAAACAAAGTGGCCTTATTTGAGTCTCTCTGTTTTGCTTTCCTCACAGGGAAAATGGAGTTCCCATCCTGTCTCTGAGTGATCAGAAGGACATTGTCTTGGAGATCAAGGTGGTCAACCAGGGTGAAGATGCTTATGAAGCACAGCTGACGTCCTCGTTCCCCAAATCCCTCTCTTATTCTGCCGTTCGCACTAAATCTGGTGTAAGTTCAGCTGCTAGATGTCTAACTTATGACCAATGTATTAATTGTTCGTTATTTTTATTATTATTAATATTTTTATTAAGAATTTGTTTTTAAAGGGTTAGTTCACCCAAAAATGAAAATTAGGCTGTGTTTTACTCACCCCGAGGCATCCTAGGTGTATATGACTTCTTTCAGACGAATATCCAAATAATTTTTTTCCAGAAATGGTCTGGCTTTTTTTATATATGGTTTTTGGCAAAGTCTAATCTGGCCTTCTATTCTTGAGGCTTCTGAATGGTTCGCACCTTGTGGGGAACCCTCTTTATTTGCTCTCGTGAAGTCTTCTCTTGACAATGAAATGCCTACCTCCTGGAGCGTGTTCTTCACTTGGCTAGATGTTATAAATGGGCTTTTCTTTACCATGGATGGGATCCTGCAGTCATCCACCACTGTTGTCTTCCGTGGACACCCGGGTCTTTTTATGTTGCTGAACCCACAAGTGTGTTCTTTTTTGTTGATTTGGCCACTCCTAATGTTCCTGCCATCTCTTTGATGGCTTTGTTTTGTTTTTGAAGTCTAACGATGGCCTGTTTCACTTGCATGGAGAGCTCCTTTGACCACATGATGTGGTTTCCAAATGCAAATGCCACTCTTAGAATCAACTCCACAACTTTTACCTTCTTAATAGATGAAATAATAAAGGAATAGCCCATACCTTTCCATAGAACAGCTTTTGTGTCAATTATTTTTGGTCCCTAATATAATTATATTAAAGAGCTATAATTCCTAAACCCTTCCTCGAATTTGGATGTGAATACACTTAAATTAAAGCTGAGAGTGTGTGCCTTAAGCACATATTCATTATATAACTTAACTGTAACTTGAATATGTTTTGGTAAAGAGCTAAAATAACAAAAATTGTGCTAGTGTCCAAAGATATGTGGACCTAACTGTATGCTGAATCCTTCAGTTGTTTGACCCCAAACTTTTGAATGTATTATATATATATATATATATATATATATATATAAATAAA
>NW_015628766.1:752047-767840 GCF_001515625.1 Sinocyclocheilus rhinocerous | reverse complement strand
TTCAGATGTATTTCCAAGAAAAAAATATCGTCTTATATTCGGGACAATACGGTAATTAAAATGCGCCCATCCATAAAAAAAAAAGTGTCTCACACGGCTCTGGGGGGGTGAACAAAGGCCTCCTGTAGCGAATCTATGCGTTTTTGTAAGAAAAATATCCATATTTAAAACGTAATAATCACTTTAATGTAGCTTGGTATAATGTAGGTCAGCTTTGCACATGCGCCGCTCAGAAGTGACAAACGTGGAAACGCAGCGGAGAGATCTAAACAAAACAACGGTCACGAATTATAAGTACAAAACGAGGATTTGTAAAGATGAATGTCAGAGGATTTCGATATAAGCCAAGAGGAGACTGGCTTTCCTTTGCTAAAGTAAGGAAACTTTGCTTCCTTTGATCCTGTTAGCAAACGTTGGTTTTCACGAGACTCACCGGCGCATGCGCAACGCCGACATCATAGGACAGACGCCCGGAACTGCTTTCGTTTACAACAGTGAGATAAAGCTAGATTCAAGTGATTATTACGTTTTGAATATGGATATTTTTCTTACAAAAACGCATCGATTCGCTACAGGAGGCCTTTATTCACCCCCCGGAGCTGTGTGAGGCACTTTTTTATGGATGGGCGCTTTTTATTTAACTTCTTTTGGACTGATGCACTGCAACACCCGCTGACTGCAATGATAGAGCTTGGAATAGCCGGGACAATTTTTAATATAACTCCGACTGGATTCGTCTGAAAGAAGAAAGTCATATACACCTAGGATGACTTGAGGGTGAGTAAAACACAGCCTAATTTTCATTTTTGGGTGAACTAACCCTTTAAGTGATCTTAAATCTTTACAGGATAAACCAGTCATCTGTCTAGCCAATCAGAATGGGTCACAAGCCGATTGTGAACTTGGAAATCCATTCAAAAGAGATGCTGAGGTGAATATTTAAAGTATATTAGACAATATAATAGTATTTATTTTTATTTTTATCGCTATTGTTATTTTATGGTATTATAATAGAAAAGCTCTATTTTTGGTGTGTGGACTTACTTTTGAAAAAAAAAAAACTTTTTTAGACAACTTTTTACATCATTCTGAACACGGGTGGAATTTCTTTGGATACCACTGAAATTGAAATTGACCTTAAACTCAAAACGTGAGTAGCAACATAACTCTTGCCAAAGGCACAGTATCAGTTTAGTATTTTCTTTTGTTTTAAGCATGTCAGAATTCATAGATTCATGTTTCCATTTTTCGTTTTGTTAATTGCAGGACAAGTGATCAGAAGCAGTTACAAGCAATCAAAGCCAAAGCCATTGTTAAGATCCAGCTGCTGTTGTCCCTCTCAGGGTAGGTTTGCAAACTGCACTATAATTTCCCATATTCTGATGATGATAATATCAACGACCTATATTTGTATCTTCATGCACTGTCATCATGTATCATCTACAGCATTGCTAAGCCATCTCAGCTCTACTTTACTGGAGGAGTTAAAGGAGAGAGTGCAATGAAGTTGGCATCTGATGTCGGCAGTCCAATTGACTATGAATTCAGGGTGACCATTAGAGTTCCTAACATTTTGTAAATAAAGCATACATTTTACATGTACAATACTTCCTTTGGTTTGTTTATACAATATTTATTTATTTGCATTCTAACTATCTTACATGTCACAATATTTAGAGGCTTTTTAAAAAGATGGATCCTGTTAAATATATTGATTTACAGGTTACAAACTTGGGCAAACCCCTTAAATCATTTGGCACGGCTTCTATGATTATCCAATGGCCTAAGCATACCTCTCAAGGCAAGTGGCTGCTGTACCTCATGAAGATGACCTCAACCGGTTTAGACAGCTTCATCTGCTCCAATCAAGATGAAGTCAACAAACTCGGTTTAAAGGTAGTCCTAGTCAAAATTTGTATTATTCCAAGTTGCATCCATATAGAAATGAACTGATTATTTGTTCTGTTTTACGGTTATCTAGGAGCCTTCAGTGTCACGAACTAAACGTGAAATTGGGGAAACTCCTGCAAAAGAGGGAACAGTCTCTCTTTTTACTGACAAGAGGAAATACACAGTTTTGGTAAAGTCACCCAAACATGAAGCATACTGTGCATTCAGAAAGTATTCAGACTAATAGTCTAATTTTTAACATCACTACACTAAATACCCCACAATGAGTTATAACTTAGCAAATATTTTCAAAAGGAAAAACTGAAATATCACATTGACAGAAGTATTCAGATCCTCAAAACAATAAGTAAAAGCATTTTAGCTTAAGGCTGCAAAACTAAAGTCTGAATATGCCCTGTGTGTGTTTCCTTGGGCGTCTTGTTTCTAATCACTGTCTTCTTGTTGTGTTTTTAGTCGTGTGAGGATGGGGCGGAGTGCATCACATTCAAATGTCATCTAACGGGAATGGACAGCAATGCTGTCATCAGCCTGAGAGCTTACCTTTGGAACTCTACCTTCCTGGAGGTGAGTGTGATCATTCAGTAGGATGTTTTTTTTTTAATGGCATAATCTATTAAATGTATTAATAATAAATTATTATTACTTCTTTAAAAAATAATATTTTAACAAAACTGCTTGACTGCTTATTAATATAAGAAAAAAAGTGAGTGTGTCAAGGTAAAAATGTCATGTAGTAGGATTAATAATTGATGAAATCCATAAAAATACTTTGCAAACTGTGTTTAAAAACCTTTTCATCATCATATGAGATGTGTTCACTCATATGCATTACATTTTTCTTGAAAATGACAACATATGAAACCAACAAAATTACAGATAGAATGTTTCTAATAACTTGGCAGAGGTGTTATAAAGTAGAACCGTCTCATTCTTTAAAAATAAATATTTTCCCTTTTCTTTATCATGGACACTATATCATGTCATAAAACTATTAATAAACTATTTCTTACAGGACTATGCAAAATTGAACTACATTGACATTATTGTCAAGGCATCACTTGATTTCAAGACCTCAGCTACAAATATACAGCTGAAAAATGAGCCAGCACAGGTGAGGACATTTCAGCTTTTATCCATATATACTTCTCCTTCCATGTTTTGATCAGTTTGTCTTCTCTATCAAACTGACTTTATATGCAGGGTTGAAAACTCAGCTTGAGACGATAAGTGCATTTTGAAAGACAGTTTGTCCTGTTACAGGCACGCGTTACTGTGTTTCCCGAACGCAAAGTTGCGCAGTATGGCGGTATGCCCTGGTGGGTCATACTGGTGGCCATTTTACTAGGACTCCTTTTGCTGGGCCTTTTGGTGTTCTTGCTTTGGAAGGTAAGAACATATAACTAAACTCACAACCACACCCAACCAGGACTACCTAACCCTGTATTTACTGTCACTTTTATTAAAACAGATTTTCATCATTCTGTACTATTCACATGACTTTAAGTATTTAAAACACAAACCTTTACCCCTTTTAGTGTGGTTTTTTCGGCAAAAGCGACAAAGAACCTGAAAAAGAGAGGCTGACTTCAGATGCGTAAAGAGAAACAGAGAACGAGAACCTTTCTTAGGGTAAAAGATCTCACAGATCAAGTTGATCTGCGTGCTCAGAGCTAGCATGAAGAGCTGGATCAGCCCTAGCTTGAGTCTGACGCACATGCTGCCTGTCAATGCCTAGATGTGGGGTGATGGTGGCAGTTTCCATGGCTTTCATTGCTCAGACATAAGCAAAATGCTATGAGGAATGCAAACTAATCATGTATGAAGTTGTTGTTGGAAAAGAGTTTATACATGTTTGCATTCACTCAGCTTTCAAGTGCGTGTGACTGTGTATGACTGAGATTTAGCTTGATTTAGAAACTTGTACTTTTCTCTGGCCTGCTTGGGATGTTTATCGGAGCAACTCTCGCTTTCGGCACATACAGTTCTTTATACGGCCCGATTCTTGCTTATATCATCTTTAAACCATTTAATGTTTCGTTCTTTCCTCATGCTAGGCATGCTGCACACACTGCAAACAACACTACGTCTGTGTTTTTTGCTCATTTTCCTGTATAAATGATGCTGTTTAGCATTGTTAGCATGAACTTGCGCTAATTGTCTTTTTGTTTCTGAACAGTGTGGATTTTTCAAACGTTCCAAGTATGACGAAAGCGTCCCCAGTTATAATGCTGTGCGGATAAAGAGGGAAGAGAGGGGAAAAGAGCCGGGGAAAGAGGAAATGGATCCTCCGGAGAAGAAACAATGGATGACTTCTTGGAATGAGAATGAGAGCTACTCATAGCTAAATGCTAACCTGATTGAAAGCAAACCAAAGACTCCCTTCCTGAAGCCTTTAATGCTTATTTTTGCACACACTGAACTTTTCTTACTGTTACTACTCCATCAAAATGTGTAAGGAATCATTTGAGCTTGATAGAGGTTTTTAGAGATTGTATTACAAAATGGTGTCTGTCTGGAAGACATATGATGAACAAGGATAAAAAAAATAGGTTTACTTCAGTTTTGTTTTATATTAAAATTTGCTTCCATGTTCCACCCCGTTTTCATATCACAATTCACTTCTCATGCACACAGTAATGTATATACATTTAATGTATTTATTCACAGCAGATGGTTCTTTTGTACAAAGGCCAAAGATTTTAAATTTTTGTTTTGTTTTATGAATGGTTTGTGTCGGGGACTTCTTGGTTCGTTTTTTTCTTATCTTGATATCCAGCTAAAACTGCTTAGATGAATGTAAATATGTGTCTGGATTTTTTTATTTGTTGTTTTATTGTTAAAACCATTCAGGTACATATTTTATTTTCATACACGTTTTTTCCCCACTGTACTTAAACTACTAAAACTGGGACTGATTTATTAAGAATTACTTTGTTATAAATAGATGTTTGATATATTATCGGCTGCCACAATCCATTGTAAGATCAGCTTGTTCTTTTAATTTTTGAAGGTCATTTGAAATTATCTTTGTATGAATGTGAAGTTGCTTTAATTTTTTAAAACAGCACCTTTTGGCAATGCAAATGCTCAAATAATGAAAAGTATTCATTCTGTTTATGTGTAAAGTGACTTGTTGAATTGGTCAGTGGTGATGTCTGAATTTTAGCTACTTAAATTTATTAGCTCACACAAAATTGAGACTGAATTAATGAAATTGATTATTAGATATTTGGATATTAATTAGACATAAAAAAATTTTGCTGGACCTAAATTGATGAGGTACACATTTTTTAATTAAACAACTTGTTTTGGGGGTTTTGCAAAACACAAAATTTGTCACTGCCAAAACTTTTGGCCATGACTGTAGACTTGTGAGGTAGACAGGCACAGAAACTGATGCAGGTGACACAGACCAAGACTCATACTGAGGCATTCATTCAGACTGAGACAGATGCAGCAGCCGTAGTGAATGCCCTCCACTCTGTCTTACCAAGTCACCAATATCACAAGCTCAAGCTAGTGAAACATGTTCTGCTTTTATCAGAAACTCAACTATTTAATTTTCTCATAAAATAGTGACGCCATTAAATAAAATGTTGAGTTTTGTGCATATTAGTGTATAAGCATGTGTATTAGCTTTAAGGCAAGCAATATGCTAGTGTACGTATGTATGGACTAAAGGCTATCACACAAACGCACACTAAAAATGTAAGTTGTGAACAGATTATTGGAGTGCGTTTTACAAGAAAATACTGTATCAGTCTCTCTGCTTAAAAATTTCACATGTAGCTAATGTAATTAATTCACATGTAATGCATGTACATTTTAATAATGAAATAATTTAATCTTTTTTCATTATGTCACTACATTTAAAACAATAACATACTATGTCAAATAAATTTTTTAAGTTTTATAGATTGAAAACCTGGAAAGGCTTATTTATAAACTGAAAGGTTACTGGGATCCTACATCAATAGTACCTCTACCAACCTGCACAAGATAAAGTATCAAATAATAAGGCTAAGTCAATAAAGCATTTTCACATGTCGATATGAAATCACATAAAGTAGATCGCTAAGCTGACGCAAAACATCTGAATCAAAATGTCAGGTGTGCTTTGAAAGATAATTTAATTTACAGTTCATGAAATATCTTTGCAGCTACACGTGTCATAAGGTACAAACAAATGTCCCAGACATTTATTAAAAAAGACATAATAAAATTATATAATTGTAAAATATTTATTTATTAATACACATGTAAAATCATCATTTGTGACATAGAAGACAATGAATTACTCTCCTCTCTGCAGTAAAATGTACATTACTATGAGTTATGTACAGTAGACATAAAAAAAGGTGATTCTTTCCAAAAAAGAAAAGTCCAGGGTGGTGAAGTGCTCACTTAAAAGTGCACACTAGGAGAGGGAGCCGAAGCTTACCTGATGTGCTCTATTAACCCTGGGAATGTGTGCACATCACATGAGACATTCACACGTGGATTGTTAGTTCACTTTTGGCTAAAGTGCAGAGTGTGCACTAGCAGTTTGGCTCATGATAGTTTGCCGGTTAAATCTAAAGAACGAGATTAACAATCTCGGCATCTTTACTGACTGGCAGATATTTAACATCGGTGCCCTCTGGTGGACAGCTGTAAAATAGTTTTTAGTACCATGTGCAGCATCTTATAACACTCAACACTCATAGCCCTCAAGCAAATCAGTTAAAGGCAATGAAATATCCTTTCTGGATAATTAGATTAAGTTCCCATTTTCTCAAAGTGCCATTATGCATGTTGAATGTCAGTGTGATGGACAGGAATCAATTCTTTAACTCCTGGGTTGTGTCAAAATGAGATATTAATAACAAGCTTATCAAAGACACATTTACAGTAATATGTGTTCTGTCAGGCTTTACTGGCAGAAAACCTCTGGTATTTTGATGTGTTCACCCATGTTGTTACTTTCTCAGCAGTCTACAAATCATCTGTGTGTGTGAGACAGTCTACTCCATTTCTATCAGCACAAATTATCATTCCTTGGGACGGTGAGCGTGCACATTTGCAGCCCTTGACATTGTTACTACCTCAGCAGGCTGATTCAAGGTTCGTTGGTTGGCAGCTTTTAATCTTGGCCTCTTTCTCTCTCCCCCTTTCTTTTTCTTTTTTTACTTGCTGCTTTTCAAGTTTTTCCTGAGCCTTCTTCATGTCTTTTAATCTCCTTTTAATAGTGGAGCGATCTCTTTGACTAGAAATGCCAAGCTCCTGGAAGACACATATTTCAGTGTAACATTCTTTAAATCAATACTACAACCCAAAATTAATCAAAAAACACATGGACCAACCTTAAGTTTACTGCTGTCCAGGCACAAGAGATGTTGGCCATCCACACCTTTAGCTGTGAACTCAGCTATATACTGTTCCATATTCATGCCCATCAACCAGTGGCAGATCTGCTGATTGGTCCACTCGGAAAGTGGGCGGTTCTGCCACATGTACTGCTTTGCCGCTGGAAGAGGGCCATCATCAAGGGTCTGAAAACAAGAGCATTTTATAATGTAGTTATGTCAGAACTTGTGTGGAAGACTGCAATACACCATTCTCCCATGCAAAGAATGCTAACCCACATATGCTTGGCATATTTCACGCAAACTGCCTTTTAATTTTGTGTGCCTGAATTAAAAGCGCCTGTTTACAGATCAACAGACTCCTACCAGGGCAGACAAAATCTGGAGCACACTTACGAAATCAGGTCAGAAGCAGAGGAAGACATCAAGAAAGGAGGCAAGACTAAGACAGACTAAAATATGAAAGGAGATGTTCTGAAAAATGTTGTCGTAGCTCTTTTCAATAAAATATAGTGACCAGGGTCTGCTAAGCTCCAGAACGAAAAACAAAAAAGCACCATTCGGTCATAAAAGTAGAAGAATCTTCTTAAATCTTCTTAAGTTTTTAGTACATTAACGTGTTTATCAGATGCTTTTCGCCAAAGTGACTTACAATAGAGGAACAATAAATTTGTCAATAACGTTTATTTATTCTTTCATCTTTTCATATTTTTGCCTTTTTAAGGATTTTGTTAAGGCAAAACACTGACAAAACAAAAATAATTTTGTTGAGATTTACTTTGCACATTTATTTAATTTCATATATAGATATGAAAGTGATAAGTATGAAAGATATAGGTGAGAAATGTAGTTTCTCACATAAAACTACAGTATTGTATGGCTTCAGAAGGCTTGTAAATGAATATAGTGTGTGAGTCATAAACTATTTTTATGAGACTTTCATGGTGCTTTTTTGAACATTTTGGAGTTGAACATCTCATAAAATGCTCCTAAAAGAGCAGAGAACATTTCCTTTTGTGTTCCTTGAAGAATGTAAGTCATACAGGTTTGTAAGGATATGAGGGGGGGATAAGTAATGATTGTTTTTTTTATTATAAACTATTCCTTTAATATTGAGCCACTGACACACCCAACACAACTTGTGAAATAATGTTACCTGTGGCAACATCTTACCAACAGGGCGTAGGAAGGCTGTTGCAATCATTTGGGAAATTCCACATACCGTGCACATAAAAAATGACACTGGAGAGCTGCCTCACTCACAACCACACCCATATACTCCATATGGATAACAGAATTCACTGCGGAAAGATCCTAACCATAGGCAGGAAGCACAGAATGAACAGCCTGGATGTTTTAAGAGGGGAGAAACTTGCTCTCCTGTGCCTCACTATGCACAGATGGAAGAGCCTAAAAGTCACATTTACTTGTGTGCCTGATGAAATTTCACAAGTGAAATCCAGTCATTTCAATAGGAATCCATGCAACTGGGAGTTTCATGTGAGGGCAAAAAAGTTCACACAGATTTCACTAGTGTTCAAGTTGGCCACGCATATTCGCCGCATTGACCAAAAGAAAGCTGTTTGGTTTGAAAATGACTTGCTGAAATTTTACAGAATGACATGCATGCTGAACTATCACCTCTTTCTCAAAGCTATGAGTATGATCTCATTCTTTCCATTCCTCCCTCACGACGCACACATTCCACCGGCGATACTTGCTCTCCTCTTCAAAACACCTCACAAACCAAAAGTTCACATTCAGGGCTGATCAAATATATACATATGATGAATGCTAACCATTAACTACAGGAAAAGCTCATGCAGTGGTGACCCCACGGCCTCTCACCTCACAGGAGGAGAAGGTATGTGTGTGCGAGCGCCCGAGGAGACGGGGCTCTTTGAGTAACCCTGCCAACACAGAGCGAGGGCTACCTGCGATCGAATCATCCGTAACAGACAAGCTCTGTAACAAGTAGAACACGGGGACATAAACATATAAACATACACAAACAGACACATAAACAATTACTCACAAACAGTTTTCACAGATACAGTATTTATAGGAGGATGCTTGGAATGCTATTTAGCATGCACCTTTAAAGCAGATAATGCTAATGGCTTAAAGGGATAGTTCACCCAAAAATGAAAATTCTGTCATTAATTACTCACCCTCATGTCGTTCCAAACCCATAAGACCTTCGTTCATCTTCGGAACACAAATTAAGATATTTTTGATGAAATGTGAGAGCTCTCAGATCCTGCATAGACAGCAACACAACTGTAATGTTCCCAGGTTCAGAAACGTAGTAAGGACATCGGTAAAACAGTCCATGTGACATCAGTGGCTCAACTTCAGTTTTGCGAAGCTACGAGAATACTTTGAGCGCAAAGAAAACAAAAATAACAATTTATTTAACAATTTTTCTCCCCCGAGTTACGTCTTCCGCCATTTTAGAAAGTATCACAAAGCATACGCACGCTTTCCCCCCAGCGTAAACAACGCTGATTACGCAGATTACATTCATGCGCGTGTTTTCTCCCCCGAACGTAAACAACACTGATTACGTCGATAACGTTCTTGGGTGCTCTCCAAAATGGTGGAAGACGTAACTCGGGGGAGAAGAATTGTTAAATAAATTGTTATTTTTGTTTTCTTTGCACTCAAAAAGTATTCTCGTAGCTTCGCATTACCGATGTCCTTACTACGTTTCTGGACCTGGGTACATTACAGTTGTGTTGCTGTCTATGCAGGATCTGAGAGCTCTCACATTTCATCAAAAATATCTTAATTTGTGTTCCGAAGATGAACGAAGGTCTTACGGGTTTGGAACGACATGAGGGTGAGTAATTAATGACAGAATTTTCATTTTGGGGTGAACTATCCCTTTAAGGGCCACTAAATGTGTAATATCAATGCAAACATCTAATCAAGTCCTCAACGTTCAGGCTAAGACTGAGAGTTTTGGTGTACAAGATCATTCAAAATAATGAAAAAACTTTTAAAAAATAGTTTACGTGCAAAGTTCATAGAAATGCATTATGTACATTTAATGATATCAATGTTGCAACAAAGTAAAAAGTAAAACAAATATTTTCCTTATACTTTGAATACATGCGAGTGTACACATCTTAATCATTTTCAAAAAGTTTTTAAAATAAAGCTTAAAAATGTTTTTACAAATATCATATCTTATATTAATGATTTAATTAATACATAATATGTTTTTATCAAAAACATGTTAAACATTTTTTAACACATTAATTGAAGAAAGAAAAGAAAAGAATGTCATATAATTGACTTAATTTCTAAATGACCCTAAACACATTTTATTTACTGCATTTGTGGCTTTGTTTGTTTTCTCTCTCTCTTGAATGCTTGTTTGAATTAAATGTGGATAAATGGACCGGTGGCAAGCGGTGATATTACCTTCAGTGCCTGGGAAACTGTACCAGTGGAGAACAATTCCAGAAACCAAAACCAGTAGAAACACAAAACTACTTTGTATTACTTGTAAGAGCTGGCAATGGAGCACTATCACACAATACAACTATCGTGCATCCCTATCATGTGTTAGTGAACTAATGAATATCTAAACCTGAATTAAATCAAGTTATTAAAGTATTAAAACCATCAAGAACGATCACTCCCTAGTGTGCGTTCTTAGACACAAACTACTTCTAGTTAATAAATTACCACAGTCCATGGCAATGCTCCATTACGAAACAGGATTGGGCTTTATCAATGTGGGCAAAAGGGTTTATTGTGAAAGAATGCATGGAGCATTTCATCGTTAAACAAAGCCACATCAAAAACTAGTCCACTAGGGTTAGTAGCTGAGTTAGTAACTGAGTGTTCTACTGTCCTCACACAAAAGATACATTAGCTGGAGGACCAACTGAATACAGTACCAAATTTAAGGAATGAGAGAGAAGAGATGGCCAGGAGAGGTTGGTCTGCTTTAAAGAAGATTTAATAAAAAACACATTCCGCATAAGCCAAATTACATACAGTAGGGTCCAATGTGATGATCCTGTTATCCAGCACAATTCAAGAATGTTCCAATAGAAGCAAGAACATCTGACCGTTTATACAAAGGGGTTGTAGTGACCTAATTGTGTAGAATCTTAAAAATGTGTTATTCATTTTACATCACATACACTCTTAAAAATAAAGGTGCTTCACGATGCCATAGAAGAACCTTTTTGTCTAAATGGTTCCATAAAGAACCTTTAACATCTGAAGAACCTTTCGGTTTCACAAAAGGTTCTTTGTGGCGAAAGAAGGTTCTTCAGATTATAAAAAGGTAAGAAAGTAAAGATGGTTCTTTAAAAAACCTTTGACTGAATGGTTCTTTGTGGAACCAAAAATGGTTCTTCTATGGCATCGCTTGAAGAACCTTTTGAAGCACCTTTATTTTTAAGAGTGTAGCTTTCTTTGTTTTTAACAAATTCCTAAAACTTTGTTTATTGCCAGCTTAAAATTAGATTTTGAATCCCAGATATTCAGTATGGTTTAGTTACTGTCTTCTCCAAACCAAAATAGTACAGTACAGCCTTCGTAATACCTCTAATTACAAAACTTTACTTAAATGACATCCAGGAATGCAACAAACTGCAACCTTGCAAAGTGCAAACTGAATTCATTTTAAATGGCTCAACCCCAATGAGTCGCTTAAAAATGAATGCATTAAATTACTGACAGCACAACATGTCAACTAATTTCTTCTTCTTATTAAAGACAGTTATGGAAAAAAAAAACACCTGGACCCTACTCACCTTGTTTGCACAATCCTCTATGTATCCCTCTGAAGGAGTGCGAGGCAGACTGGTACTGGACGCAGAACGGTCTTTTTCTCGCTCTCTCTCTTTTTCCCTCTCTCTGTCCCCAAACCAGGAAAATGGCATACAGGAAGGGATGGAAGAGATGGAGTCAGAGGGGGAAACATTGCTGCTGGACTCATCCAGTAACTCTCCCGATCCCCTGAGTTTGGACAACAAAGAACCCTTGCTAATGAAGCTAATTAAGTAATGGAGATAAACTGATCTATATCAGAGAAGACCAACAGATTTAAAGTGATTTTAAACGAATTAACTTCAGTTAATGTAGTAGGTTAATATTAGGACATTTAATATTCACACCTGCTCCCTACAGATCCTCTGAGTGTGATGCTCTCCCGTTTTTTGCCTTTGCCTCCAGATCTGCGGATACCACTACAGGGCAACACAAAAGAAAGAATGGTTTAAATTTTTGGGCATTATCTACTTGATTGAGGAAAAATAGTCAAGATTAAATTGTATTATACTACTGGGCTGCTGAATGCTTGAATCTGATTGGCTGACAAACATTCTACGGTGTGCAATTATTTTCAGGGAAACGCACGGATAAGGTAGTTCCAGGCAGGTCTTGACCGCATTATATGTCTATATCACTTTGCCAAATGATTTCAGTTATTTCAAAGGTCCTTTACAGCTTACAACAGCAAAAGAACCAGAACCCACAATGACACTGACAAGAAAATAAACAACAAGATAAAAATCAAAATGTTAAATTATTTCCGCGTTTTTGCCACAAAATATGTTAAATTATGTACGAAAGCACTACTCTCTTTCTCCCACTCTCTCTCCTTTACAGACACACACACATACGGACACACACTCGCACAGAAACGTGTTGTCAGCGTTGCTCTGATGATTTTAATCAGTAAAATAGTTTAGCAACTTAAAAGCTACATGACATTTCTCACAAGCTTGGTAATAACGGCGCTGTTCTTGAAGAAGATAAACTTACAGTTTTGCTATTAGTAGAGACACTGCTGCCGAACACTGTTGAGATGCGCAGATTCAGGTAATTCACACACTTAATCTCTCTCTCTCTCTCTCTGTAATAACTTCATTAATAATTGCATTACTATCAATGGCTCAAGCCTCCGTTACTAGGTCTAAAATGATGTTTTGGAATTAGCAACGGAAGCGTGGAATGAGATGTGTAAAATCCTACACACAAGACCGTTTTAAGGACAAAAACCTAACGAATGCCTTGAAATACAACATCAGGCAATGTCTTAGTATAAGTGGAATAATTGACTCCGGTCCATTGAATTATCAGAAAATAATGCACACCAGAGGTGTAATGGCCACTCTGCATCATCACCTTCTGTGTGCATTATATTCTAACAATTCAACGGCCCATCTTCAATTATTCCTTACGTAATATATTCTAAATTGTACTGAAAGTTGGGACTTCCAGTTTTATGATTTGTCCCATTCATTTTTTTTTCTACAAATGGTCCATCTCCTCTCATTGTAATGTCTCTGATATTGGCACACAAGAGGTAGTTGCTGGCCAGGCCATACCTGAAATCTGGGAATCGTCTTTTGGTCTTTCGCGTTGGTGAACCATCACTCTCTTCATCTGTAAAACAAAGGAGCAATTCAAAATCTTGTAAATTTCCTCATAGTCTTTTGACTGATACTGATGAGCCTGAGCAGGAAAACCAGTGGAAGTAGGAGATATAAATAAAAAGTACTTCAAGAAATCAGTTGTACCTCTGCTCGCTCTGCTTTTGCTGCGCTCCTTGCCTTTGCTCCTCCGGTTTCTCAGGTTTAGGAACATACTAGAGGAGGACTGTGAGGAGGATGGGGACTGGGGAGCGGAGGAGTCTTTAGGTGGAGACAGGCTGGTTTGTGTGCTGCTGCTTCCTTGGGGTGTTTGGCCCTGAATGAATACATCATCTCTGCTTTCACTTCTTGGTTCACGTGTATGGTCATGACCAAACTGTATAGATGGAACAGGTATGGCTAGGCTCTCGAGGTAAGACCGCCTTCTTTCACTGTTTGATCTTTCCTGTTTGTTGTCTTGAATGCACATAGATTCCTATAAAATAAGATAAAATTAAACTATGATTTCTTCAATCCAAATTGTTAGGCAAAACACACAGGATGGGGGTCAATATATTAAAGTGCAGGTCATATGGGTTTTTGAAAAATATCTCTTTTGCAGTTTATAACGTAGCTATCCTTAATTGAAAACAGTCTGCAAAGTTGTTAATCAAAAAAGTGCATGATAAATAATGATATTGTCTCTCAAAAGAGAGAGTCGATTCTGAGTTGCCTTAACGAGTCGTCATATTTTCGAATCTTTTGCCTGTTACCGGTATACGTCACTGGGTAACACATTTGCATAATCCCTGCCTGCCCGCGAAATACGAACAGAGTCTGACCTGCCCACAAACACTTCCGCTAGTTAGTGTGTTTACATCATGTTGAGAAGACGCTGTGTTCAAGGATACCACAGAAATACAATTCGAACCTTTTGTTGTATGCATGTCATTTTACCAAGGACTGCTTCTCTAATCTTGGCTTTTATCTTCTTAATTTGGACTAACAAGCTCTCCGAAGCACAGCCTGCAAGTACGATTGATACGTTATGTGTACATTTTCAATTGAGTTTTTGTGCTAATATGTGATGTCTAGTGCAGCTTTAGGTTTCCAGGTCAAGCACGATATTACTGTCTTACTGAAGTAGTTCTGATAATTCGCTGTGAACCCACTATTTCCTAAGAATGTGTCGATTAATGTAGACTGCGTTATTCTAATTACTTCGTTTAATAATAAAGAATGTAATGTAGCACACAGACTTTATAATCATTTTGAAATTGCTGTTTATTTTGCTGCACCGGCAGTTATAGGGTTAATGCGGGAGAGACGAGCGAGTTAGTTAGGCTGGTGCGCCTGTGATACAGCTGTTCTGCGTTCTGATTAAAAGTTAAGACAGCGTCTTTTGTCTGCCGTCCTTCATACATTACAGTAGACATATTTTGGTTTACAAACTGTATCGTTTCATCAGTTAGTCACGTTAGCACTCGGCTAACGTATCCACCATTATTGTTTTGTTCACAGTTTAGCAGCTAAACTTTAGCTGTGGGCACGATTCGCTTGCATAAGTGTTTTTGTATGTTATGTCATTATTATAAGAACGGATTGGAGCACTATATTATTGTTCTATGTAAAGGTGCTTTGTCAATGGTAGCGCTGGCTAACTTGCTCAAGGACTCCTCTCTGTGCCAATCACAGCAGGCTTGGCCAGCTGACCAATCAGAGCAGAGTAGGCTTATGGAAGGGAAGGGTTTGCTCCGAACTTGCTTCGAACGAACCGTTTAGAAATCATTGGCAAATGACTCTAATATTAAATGTATATTCTGAGAAAATTACAATGTTTTCTGACCTTAGATGCATTTAAACCTGTTGTAGAGGACTCCAACACAATATTAGGACATTTTTAAAATACCATATGACCTGCTCTTTAAACAAATGCTGTGTGTAAATACAATGAACACCCTGGAAGTTACAGAACAGCTAATGTCACTTGCAGAACCTTACATAAGTGTACCGTCCACATTCACTCATATACCCAGTGAAGTCACAACACAAAGTACTCACAAGATCAGTAGAGTGAAAAATAAATATAAAATTTATTCCAATTTTCAAAGTGTTAATATAGGCTTTTCTCAACACACCAATGAAAATCCAATAACT
>NW_015628766.1:751474-752007 GCF_001515625.1 Sinocyclocheilus rhinocerous | reverse complement strand
TATTAGTGCTGTCAAACAATTAATCGCAATTAATAACATCCAAAATAAAAGTTTTGGTTTATATAATATGTGTGTGTACTGTGTATATTTATTATGTATATATAAACACACAAACATATGTATATATTTTAGAAATATTTACATGTATATACAGTGCCCTGCTTTAAATTACTTTTTCCACATCAATCTACACGCCATATACCATACTGACAAAGCAAAAATAGAATTGTCACAACTTCGTAAATTTATAAAAAAAAAAAAACTGAAATAAGTTCATTGCATAAGTATTCACTAAATATTTAGCTGAAGCACCTTTACAGTCTCAATTCTTTTTTTTGTTTGATGCGACAAGCTTTGCTCATCAGCATTTGGCAATTATCTGCCATTCCTCTCCTCATCTCTTCACCTCTCAAGCTCTGTCAGGTTGGATGGGGGCAGATGCACATTTTCAGGTTTCTCCAGAAATATTTGATTGGGTTCAAGCCCAGGCTCTGGCTGGGCCACTCAAGGACATTCACAGAGTTGTCTATAAG
>NW_015628766.1:748293-748913 GCF_001515625.1 Sinocyclocheilus rhinocerous | reverse complement strand
TCACCTCTCAAGCTCTGTCAGGTTGGATGGGGGCAGATGCACATTTTCAGGTTTCTCCAGAAATATTTGATTGGGTTCAAGCCCAGGCTCTGGCTGGGCCACTCAAGGACATTCACAGAGTTGTCTATAAGTCACTCTTGCTGTGCTTGGGGTCACTGTCCTGTTGGAAGGTTTACCTTCTGCCCAGTCTGCGGTTCTGAAAGCTCTGAACTGGGTTTTCATTAAGACTATCTCTATATTTTGCTGCACTGAGCGTTCCTTCTACTCTGACGAGTCCCTCAGTCCCTGCCGCTGAAAAACAGCCCCACAGCATGAGGCTGCTACCAGCACACTTTACTTTTGGGATGGTACTCTGCAGGTGATGAGCAGTGCCTGGTTTCCTTCAAACATTATGCTTGGAATTGAGGTTCATCAAACCAGAGAATCTTGTTTCTCACAGTCTGAGGGTGCTTTAGGTGCTTTATTGCAAATTCCAAGTGTGTTTTCACTGAGGAGAAGATTGAGTTTGGCCACACCGCCATAACGCACAGATCGGTGGAGTGTTGCAGCGATGTTTGTCCTTCTGTAGATTTCTCCTATCTCCACATATGATCATGGAGCTCAACTAGAGTGACCATCAG
>NW_015628766.1:742922-745500 GCF_001515625.1 Sinocyclocheilus rhinocerous | reverse complement strand
GTTCTTGGTCACCAGTCTAGACAAGGCCCTTCTCCATCAGTTTCTCAGTTTGGCCAGGAGGCCAGCTCTAGGAAGAGTCCTGGTTGTTTCAAACATCTTCCATTAAGGGTAACAGAGACTACATGCTTCTGTGAACCTTCAATGAAGCAGAATTTTTTTTTCTGAACTCTTCCACAGATGTGTGGCTTGAACCTGTGGCTTGAAACCTGTTTCTGAGCTCTACAGGCAGTTATTTTGACCTCAGGGCTTGGTTTTTGCTCTGATATGAATTATCAGCTGTTAGACATTTTATTAAGACGTGTGTGCCATTCCAAATTATACCCATTCAGTTGAATTTGCCACAGGTTAACTTCACTCGAAGTGTAGTAACATCTACAAGCAATATGAATGCTCCTGAGCTAAATTTCAACTGTCCCAGATAAGGGTATGAATACTTATGCAATGACATTATAATTTTTTATTAAAGTGAAAAATTTAAGGGGGTCTGAATACTTTCCGTTATATATATATATATATATATTTTTTTTTTTTTCATATTGATGCCTTTATGGCCCCCTCCCCCCACTCCCTTTTTCAACTTCTACTTTCGTTAATAGAAAATTTGCACATTTTGATGGAAACAAAAGTTTGTTTGGGCCTGTTCCTATATTCCTTCTGGAAAATAATGAACTATTACTTAAATATTATACGTTATATTTATCAGCAGGGGACAATCTTAAAATGTCAAACCTGTTACCATAATTATGTGTGGTACATAATTGATAATTGAAAAATGTATTTGTAAAAATCTGCATTAAATTCTCTACATTCTCCTTTTAGGAAGCTCCTTGCAGTCAAACTGGAAAAAAAAGTTTTGTTTTATATAACAAACCATAAGCCGAAAAAAAGAAAGAAAACAGGATAGACCACACTGTTGTTTTTCCCCCCAAAAAAAGTCTGATGCATCAGCATTTCAAGAAAGTGTGAGACTTTCTGAGTGAGACCAAATAGCAAGAAAGACGCAGAGATTCTTCATGTATGCCTTAGTTTAAACTGACAATGACCTGCCATGAAACTCTGTGAGGTATTTAAATGTTTGTGGTTCAACACACCTGAGCTAGGCTTGGTGCCTGTGAGACTCTCGCTGACTCTCTGAGTTTATTTCGGGATGGCCGTTTGCGCTGAGATCCCTGTGCCAGTTTGGCTTTGGCTCTGTAGACACTGCAGTCCAGGCGAGCCGTCTGAGGAACATCTCCCCAGTCTGCATCTGAGGACAAACAGACACACACCAACATCTCAAAGCCAGAAGGAACTACTTTAACAAATTAGGCTGTTTATGTCTTTTCTGAACAAAATAATGATTAATAAAGGTGTTACAATCTGGCCAAATAAACTATTGTAAGATATTACAGCTAGTCCTATTTATTTGACAAGCTTTTAAAGAATAAATGATTGGCCGAGCTCTTCTCTACCAGAGTGAAGGTCATCTGTAGATAGTCCATTTCTTTCAGAGGAACCGGAGTTTGGACTGCTAGGTTGACTAGGGCTGCAAGACTCTTCTGGCTGGTCTGATCCAGTCCGGCCCTCCAGACAAGCTATCTGAGAAATGCAGAGAGGTATTATGTACATATAGAGTCATACGACTCTATCCTGTTCCCCTTCAGGAACTCGAGCAGCGTCGAGATTCGCTTTGGGAACGCCCCTGCGTGACCGCGTTCTGAAGCACGTGTAAAATCAGTCCAATGGAGCAGCGAGACGTCACGAGCGGGGTGACGTGAGCGCCAGGAAGTATAAAAGCGCATCCGGCAGAGCGCAAGTTAGCTTCTGCTCTTCAGTAGCGCTCTGTGTATGTGTCAGTCTATTTACTGTTGTCTGTCAGTCCACAAGCATTCAAAAGAATATGTCAAAGTCTAAACTAATATCTATGGCGAGCAAACGTGAAGAGGCTACAGCAGTCAGGTCGGTTGTTCCCTGCCGGTCATCCGCTTCAGGGCACCGAACTGGCTCCTCTAATGAAACCAGAGGACAGCCTCGAGAGAAGAAGAAGGATGGGGGGGGGTTGCGTCCGATTTTAGATCTCCGTCTTCTGAACTGCGCTATTAAACGGCTTTGGTTCAAGATGCTCACTATCAAGCAGATAGTATCTCATCTGGCTCCTTTGCGACTCCAGGGCATCCGCATACTCAATTGCATACTCAATTACATCGATGATTGGTTGATATTAGCTCGATCGGAGCACTTGGCGGCTCGGCATCGAGATGTCGTCCTCGCCCATATGAGAGAGCTGGGGTTAAGACTAAACGCCAAGAAGAGTGTACTTTCTCCACTACAGAGAACCACTTATTTAGGCGTGGTGTCGGATTCTACCACGATGCAGGCACGTTTGTCTCCTGCTCGTATCGAGTCAATCCTCACGACAGTCAAGAGAGTAAGAGAAGGCCACTCACTCACTGTCAAACAGTTTCAGAGGCTGTTGGGCTTGATGGCAGCGGCGTACAATGGTATACCTTTTGGCCTGCTGTACACGAGACCCTTGCAGTGGTGGCTCAGGACCAAGGGATTTTGGGATTCCGAGGGGGAATCCGCTTCTCATAATCAA
>NW_015628766.1:723848-742577 GCF_001515625.1 Sinocyclocheilus rhinocerous | reverse complement strand
TCCCTGCAGGCGCTACTTCATCGAAGCTGGTTTGCGCTCTGCCGGATGCGCTTTTATACTTCCTGGCGATCACGTCACCCCACTCGTGACGTCTCGCTGCTCCATTGGACTGATTTTACACGTGCTTCAGAACGCGGTCACGCAGGGGCGTTCCCAAAGCGAATCTCGATGCAGCGTCTCGTTCCCTCGGGGAACCATGGTTACATACGTAACCTAGAGACGTTATCTTTGTTTCTATGATGACTAAATGTTATGCATTTAGCAGACGCTTTTATCCAAAGCAACTTACACTGCATTCAAGGTACACATTTTTATTTTTTTTCAGATTACAGGTCTTACTTGCTTTCCCTGGGATTTGAACAACCCATAACCTTGGCATTGTTAGCGCCATAGAAGGATAAGCATAAGGTAGAAAATGCTCTATATTTTTCTGCTATGATTTTGCATGGATAACTAATATATGTTCAATTAATAATATCTGTTTAATAGTTTAATAATTATGTGCAACACCAATCCTAACCATCAGTGACTAAAAGCCACAATGAATGAATGACCAAGACAAATGTTCAGTGTGAAAATTCAGTGTGACAAATCTGCTAATGAGGTGTTTTAAAATCTGTAAATAAAGCTGGCCAACCAATAAGATTAACTCTTTTGTTCATAAGACCAGAGATGATGCTGTATTTTGTCGAAAGTGTGCTTGTCCCAGTACCCGCATTTGCTGTCTTGTCCATGTGTATGCAACAGGAAATAAGTGTGCAAGACTGTCCCAGGTCTGAGAAATGCCAAAGCTCAGTGCCCTTGACGCGCACTAAATCCAGCTTAGAATCGCAAGTGTGGATGTTGAGATAGACCCAGTAAATAGCGGAGGAAGAATCCAGAATCAGCTCTCTTGCCTCTGTACTCTTATATTTGGTGTTGTTGGCTAAACAGCAGAGTGATTACAAATATACTGAATACAAAATGATGTTTCAAAACATGTAAATACTTTTTGACTTAATTTCCTCTCTGTGACAAGTGGGCGTCTGAAACGGAAAGTTGCATAGATTTTTGAGTACTGTAGTAAGCGGGGTATTTCTGCTATTCTAAAAGTGCCACCTAATGTCAGACAGTGAATTTGCATTTTCATTCAGCTCATCTGTTGGTTTTTCATGCATTGGTCTGAACAGACAAATCGCATGCGAAAATCTGACCAAATTTTTGTGCCGAACACTCTGGAAGTTACAGAACAGCTAATATCACTTACAGAACCTTATGCAAGTGTAGCACATTCATACATTCAGTGAAGCCACATCACGAAACACTCACAAGATCAGAAAGATATTCATATTTGTAATCTCATTTTGTTCAAAATGAGAAATTACCATGAACAGGATGTAGTTTTACCTTATGCTGCAACTGCCTCACAGTGCTCTTGTACTCTCTCTCCTTTTGCTCCAGTTTTCTCTTCAGCTCCGCCTCTTTCCTTGCACCTTCAGCTTCTCTAAAAGTCAAGAACAGCTGCACCGTTAACAAAATATGATAATTAATTTCTCTTCATTTTTCTTGTCTCATGTATTTCTCTTTGGAGCATTAGGATTTCTAATGATTCACCTTGATACAGGCTTTCACAAATCAGTACATTTCCAAGAACACCTGACCAAACTTCCCAGAAAGAGTCTGCTATGACAACACATAACATGCTCAAACACACCTCTGTTGATGCTCCTGTAGAAGCGTGATGGTCTTATTGTATTTGAGCTGCAGGGAATAATTTTGACTCTGGGCTTCACTCAAACGCTGGTTGATGGTTTTACAGAGGGCCTGAGCATCAAGCCAGCATTTTTCCAACTTTTCAATGCGCTCCCTGCTCTCTTCCACACTCCTTTCAAGAGCTGCACCTCGAGTCTCCCAAGACTTACGTTCGGCTTCGCTCACTTGCAGCTTTGAAATCGCAAACACAAAGAGTTAAATAACTCTGCAGGCACACAAGTTACTAAACAAGAAATTAGCATTTTTATAAGCATCCAACCTTTTCTCTCAACTGATTGAGTTCTGTTACTGTGACACTGTGTTTTATCTGCAGCTATAAGAGACAATTCCAGTGAGAAAGAAGCATTTCACAATGATGAATAGAGTACAGAATATGTAAATTCACATTATACCTCTTTGAATTTTTGTTCTAGCTCAGCAGGATCGATATCTTCAGGTAGATCAATGCCTTGGCTGCTCAGTTGTGAAAACACTTCTTGTGCCAAGTCATTTGATGCATCCTCCGCCCCCTGCTTCTTTTCGGTCTTTTTCTGTATCAGTCATATTATGGGCCCAACAATGATTAGCGACTCATTTATTCATGACATCAAGCTTATCTTTATATGTTCACATACCTGTTGCACAACACTCTTTTCAGCCAGTGGTTCAATTTCCTGTTGGTCATGGATTCGAGAAATCGTTTTTTCATCCTGTAGCAGATGGTTCTGGGGTTTGTGGTGGTCTTCATCGTTTGGCTCCTGGTTTTCAGGGCTTGCCTCGTGTTGTAGAGTCTCGCTGATCAGATGGGCCACTTCGCTCTCCACTCCTGGTTTCTCCCGACCAATGAGAAACCTGCATTGGAGGACATAAAATTCCTTCACACAGTTCTAGGACTATGACCGTTGCTGGTATTATACTGACTATGAGATTAGATTTGCCCTGGTGAATCATTACCAGACATTTCCTCCTTAATAGGTGATGCATGTTCATTGTTCATAACTTACAGTAATCATAATACAGTGAAAATCCCTCTAGAGCAAAATGGAGTGAGTTGCCTCGATCAAGGGCATAATGGAGCGAGCTCACAACTTGTTCCTGGTGGGGCCTGAAGCCACAACCTTAGTAAACTTTAGCTACAACTTCACACAGGTCACTTAATGTTTAGCTTGTTGTGTCGATACTCACTTGACCAGACCTTTGGTGTTCTTCAATGTGGTAGCAGCAAAGAGTTGAGTGACGCCAACCAGACTGATTCCATCTACTTCCACAATCTGATCATTTACCCGAATTCTGTTAAGACAAACCACCAATGCTTGTTTTATACAGAATCATCAGCATCTGTTACTCACATTGTTTGCTATCACACAGAGAAGGTTTTATTGATTTCATAAGTCTAAGTCAAAGACAAGTTTTTACCGTCCATCCCGGTGAGCTGCACCTCCCTCGGTGATGGTCTTCACAAATATTCCCAGCTTCTCCAGTCCTTGATCTGCCCCAACTCCCATACCAATTATACTGATTCCCAGGCCATCATTTCCTACACATCAAAACAGGCAGCTCAAATACAGTACTTCTACAGTTAATTGAATTTCAAGCCAGGGGAAACACATTTTGTGATAAAACATTAAAAGAAACCTTTCTGAATGTCTATAGGTAAAGCATCCATCATTTCCACCCTCTTTTCCAGCTCGTACTCAGCAGATGCAGACACAGGGTCCACATCATCATTCCTTCGATCATAATCTTCATTAGAGAAGGTAAAGTACACCTGCAGGACAGGAAATAGCCTACATTAAATAACACACCTGTGCACACCCACACAAAGGCCATCACCCTGTATAGCTGAATCTAAGATTTATTGATCTCACAATTAATGTTGATGTAAAATAATGTTCTGATAAGACAAAGCCCACACAGATCATTTATGAAAAAATGAGTCATTCAGATTCCTTCAAATCTTCCTGTCTATGACTGCCCACATTTACATGTTAATACCGACTCGTAATTTGGCCCATCCTGATGAATAATGACTCAGGCATTCAAGCTTCAAAACACACAAGTTGCCTAGACTTCCGCACTGTATTCCAAGTCTTCTGAAGAGAGACAATTGCTTTGTGTGAAGAACAGACTGAAATTTAAGTTATTACTCACTGATTTTTTTTTCTTTCAGTGAGCTGTTGACAGCTGAGTCTGAGAATGGATTATTCATTCATTAAGCTGAACTCGAGAAATGGGTCTGACTAATCTGTGCACAAATCATTCAGACCAGTTTTGTGAACCAGCCGATTCATTGAAAAGATCGGAGTCAAGAGTGATTAGTTGACATATCAGACACAGCTATTTCTCTCAACCACATGTCAAGAAGAGAAATGAAAGATGTCAGGATTTTCAGGAAATAATGAATTCAATTTTGGGTTTTTTATTTAAGAAAGAACACTTGGAATACAGCACAACAGTCATATGGACTACTTTTATGATATTTTCATGAAGCTTTTGCATCCCTTTTTCAATCTTGAAAGCTCCAGTTCCCAATCTTTGTAAACACAAGAAAAAAAGAGTGACCAATACAATTCTTAATTCCACACATGCTACAAATAATGCACAAAAAAATCATTTTGCAGTATTAAAAAGTGGTCATGTAGCCTACTTTTGTGAAATTTCACAGGCAAAGAAAGTCCATTGTCAATATGCATTATGAAGCACTTAGAGGTCACTTTCAAACTAAGCAGTTTTATATTGGTTGGTCAAAATGGTTAATTTGTATGTTCAAAGTTCAACAAACCTGAATCCAATGAAAAATTTGTGATGTTAATTGTTTTCTGATGCAGATACCTATTGAGATGACTGCATTTCGCCTGCAAAATTCCATCATAAAAAGGTAACAGTGATCGCTCCCTTTAGAAGCCACTAGCTAAATTACATGTCCACAGCATTTGGTCAGTGGCTGGTTTAGGCTGGCATAGGCAGTTAAAAAGCAGGTCAGTCAATGGTATGCATTCCTAATACTGGCACCAGACTTGGACATGAGGACAACAGTAGAATTAAACAGAAGGAAAACAATGCCTCCAAATCAATTAGACATGGCAAAGTAACAGTATTTCCTATCCATTTGTCTTTTCATTTACCATTTTACTTTTGCTTCCTCCATCCATACTTCCCCTTCATCTTTCCTTCTCTACTACGATCCCATTTTTCCTTCCCTTCATTTATTCTCTCTCCGCTTTCTTCTGTCTAGCGACTCTAGTTGTCATGGAGTAAGTGTGCACCTCTGAACAATGTCCTTTTCTTCCCAAACATGCTCAAGCACAGTGTCTCTTTCTATCTCCCCCCCCCTCCCTCTCTCACTGCTTTAAGCTGTGGCATTTTAGCAAGAACACAGGACTATTTCTTCCTGGGACTGAGAGAGAGTCTGTCAGTGAACTATGACTTACAATAAGGAAAAAACAACAAATGTCACAGCATTTAGGTCCAGCGTCAAACTTGAATCCCGCAGTTGGAATAACATAAAAGCACCATGATCAATAAATATTAAGATAATGAAATACTAAACTGTTTCAATAAAGAAACATATCCTTTGGCAGCATTTAAAAGGGCTGTTAACAAGTTGGTGTGCAATAAAAAGAAGTCAGCAACAAATAATTGAGAAATCCTGGCCTTTAGTAATTTAATGGGATTTAAAATCCTACATTTTTTAATGAAATTAATGGAAACCAACAGTTTTGGTGACCATTAACTTCCACTGTATGGACAAAAAGAAAAAAAAAACAGTTCTTAAAATATGTTCTTTTGTGTTCCACAGAAGAAAGTAATTAATGCAGGTTTGGAAGGACATGAAGGTAAGTAAATGGCAGAATTTTCATTTTTGGATTTTGAAGACAACATATGAAGAGTTCAGATGATAAAACCTCTAAGTGCCGTCTGAAATTTTCATCTAAAATGAGCATTTTTATCAGGCTTTTATATTTATGTTTGTTTATTTCACTTTAATGCCATAGAAAAGGACATATACATTGCCATTAAAGTAAAATTACTGAACCTAAACATTGGAGCCTGATAAAAATGCAAATTTTAGAAGAAAATTTCAGATGGCACTTAGAGGCTTTTGCATCTGAACTCTTCATATTTTGTCTAGAAGAGAAAAAACAAAGTTATGAGATAATATTCAAAGCCCATTGTCTCATCAAATTCAAAAGATGTCCAAAACAAACATCTGTTGAAAGGAAATCCTCATTCACAACCTATATGAGACATACAACTCACTTCCTGTTGATCCTATATATGGGAAACAGGATGAGTAAACACAAGAGCTCCACAAATACAGAAACAGGCGCATCCTGAGGTGAGGAAACAAAAATGTAGAAACAAAAAATGTAGGAATGCTAACCATTATGCTTACAAAGGGAGACCCAAGTTTCCTGATTAGAGAGAAAATGCATCATAGTGTAAGACAAATGTTAGTTACCATCCACTCATCCCACTTCTATAAATACACAGCAAACAAACTGACACTGACCTACTCTACACGCTCGAGGACACACCAAGAAGGAAGGGATGTTGGGGAGGGTGACGCATTGAACATTGAGCTATGGTAATCTGAAATGTTACTGATTTGCTATGTGTTCCGACCCAGACTATAAATCCATGGTGTCTTCAGTCTACCAGGCTCGGAAGAAATACATGACCTGGTTTCCAAACTTAGGAGATCTTTTAAGAGTGCTGAGAGAACAACTGCAAGGTCCACAGGGAATGAAACACCCTTACACACATACAGCCTCTAGTGACTGGTTTTGGCTTTTGCCACCTACTGTAACACACTTAATATGTCTTTCTTTATTTCCTTTGATCAATTGTTTAGTATATTAGATTTATACTCTGATTAATATGCAAAGGCATGAGCTTCCACAGCACTGAATTGGTACAGACCGATGATGAGATGAGTTCCACAGCATTGAATTGGTACAGATCCGATGATGAGATGATTTACATTTATATCCAATCACACAGACATACACAGAAGACCTTTCCTTCCCTTAACATGATCCTTTTATAACACTCCACGTTCAAGAGGTCCCAAAGTCAGACACATGAATGACAGCACAAAGCACTTTCTGTTTGATGCAACCCAGTGCCTGATCTCAGACAGATGAAGATCAAAGAGTTTTGTGGTTTCCTTTGATCTGTTATATGACTAAAATTTGAAAATCTGTACTGACTAGCATTAGTCTCCTGTAGCCAAAGACATGTAATATGACCAATTATAGTTTGTTTTGTATTTATGTACTGCCTGGGGCAGATTTATTTTAAATAGTTAACAAAAACACACACATACATATATATATATATATATATATATATAGACTTTGTGTTCAAAATGTACACAAAAATGTATGTCCAAAAGTAATAATAAAAATTAACATTTAATTCAGTCATATACAAATACTATTGTTGATATCTGATTTACCTGCTATCAAGCATCTAAAAAAAATTGGGGTAAGAAAACCTGTTGCATGAATTAATGAATGAATGAATGAAGCATTTATATAGTGCATTTAGATACTAATGTATACTCAAAGCACTTTACAATGGGATCTGGGGGTATTTCCTCAACCACCACCAGTGTGCAGGATCCACCTGGATGGTGCGACGGCAGCCAATATGGTCACCACATAACAGCTATAGGTGGAGAGAAGTAGAGTGATGGAGCCAATTCAACCACCAAGACTGATAAGGGCCAACGAGTCAATATGGCAAGGACACCAGAGTTACAATCATACTCTTTACAAGAAGTGCCATGAGATTTTTAATGACCACACCTACTTACAGTGTAGTGTCCCCATCACTAGGACCCACACACAGACCAGAGGGCAAGCACTCCCTACTGGCCTCACTAACACCTCTTCCAGCAGCAACTAAGTTTTCCCATGTGGTCTCCCATCCAGGTACTGACCAAGCTCAAGTCATCCCTGCTTAGCTTTAGTGAGCAACCAGTCTTCGGCTATAGGGTGATATGGCTTTTGATTTATTTATTTCTTACCCCATTGGCTGCTATTTTTCCTCATTTTAAGCATAAACTCACTTAACTTTCATAGAGTTAAAAAAAAAAAAAAAGACTTATCTTACATTATTTTGGTTTTCAAATAAAACACCTCTTGATTTACGAATGATTTGTACTGGAAAACAAGACAAAAATACTGATGTGGCAGAGATTTTATACCACTGATAAACTTTGGCAAATCCAGTGATTAGGCTAGTTCTTAAAAGCGTTTATTGTATCATGCAATACCTTGGTAAATGGTTTAGAAACCAGCCAATCAGATTGTCAATTTATGTGTAGTGCTTGAGTGCAGTGTGCATCTGATGGTGTCAATGGGCTGTGGGTGGTCTGTGAGTCTGCACTCAATATTACAATCAGTTGTATGCTAACAGATTAAATTGACCCAACAGTCAGTTTCTATATACAGATTTACTGAGGAAACACGTTATGATCCCTTTATCATAAATTTTCTATTTCAGAACATCTTGTTTATCTGTTACATTAAGTTTCAAATTACGAGGCTCAGCTGAGACCAGAGGTAAAGCCCTAAGATATGTAACTAGCCTAATTCAAACATTTCTCTGTGAAAAAAAAAAAACCTGTCAGAACATGAGACAGAATATTACATGCCTGAAGTGATGCAAGCTCAGACAGCACCTTTGTTGAGAGCTGTTATCTTAAATGTTCTGGGTAGAAGGTATTTTACACTGTACCTGGAACCCTGACGAAGTCACAATTCATAAGAATAAATAAAGTAGTGAAACAAGTCGGCTATAACATTTATCTCTCCCTAAAAGTAAAGTTTGTTTGTGTTTTGGGGCAAAACAAATACAGGACACAGGTGCCAAATACCTTAAAGCAAGTAGGATCTTGTCATAAACGTGAATAATAGCTGCAATAGTACCACCATAAACATGCATCATGAAAGTATGAGCTAAGGTGCTGACCGAATTGAGACACGGGCATCTGCTAGAGGTGCAAACACAGATTTGGGTCACTGCCGGCAGGCTAATTCCTTCAGGCTCTAACGGAAACCTTCTAAACCATTTCAGAGGGACCAACAAATACATGCTAAGGCTGAATAAAAAAATAAGTTAAAGTACTAAATATGAATACAGTTTCTTCTAAATATAAAGTAAGATTGGGTGAGACATACCTTGATTGGTGCTGTAGAGAACTTGATCTTTCTCTTTGGAGTAGGATCTTCCTCAACAGAGAGTCCTGGAAGTTCCTCAGATTCCTGGAATTCCTCCTTCACTTCACATTCCAAATCGGTCCTGTTGTCCTTGTCATCTACAAAGGCAGCATTCTCAATTCCACAAATTAAAGATCTCTTCCCCATCGATCCCTGATCATCTTGCTGTTGCCTCTCTTTTCCTGTTAAGACATCTTCCATCTCTCGTTCCTCATCATCCTCCTCTAAAGCTTCAACAGCTTCCTCTACTCCCTCATCCTCTTCCTCATCCTCTCCTTCTCTCTGTTCATCCTGCTGTTCCTTATCTTCAACATTGGTAGCTTTCTGCTCACTAACAGTCCCCAGTACTGCCTCCTCTTCAGTTCGGTCTGTCTTTAGTTCTACTTCCTCATTGTCTTTTATCTCCTCCTCCTCGTCTTCCTTCTCCATTATGTTCTCCTCAAGAAACTTTCCCTCCCTTCTATGGTCTTCCTCTCTTCCAGTCTGTACAGATTCCTCACACGCCGTCCATCCCTCCTCATGTTCCCTAATACTCTGTTTTGATTCCTTCCCAAGGAATGTTAATTGGAGCTCCTCGCTGTTGGTTAACACCCTCTCAGAATTGTGATTTGGGGATTGGTTCGCCCTTCCAGCCTCTTCAAAAACATCATCCTCAACATGTTCCTCCTCATTGCCCTCGCTTTCAGATGATTCGGTCTTCACCACCACCAGCTCAGCTCTGACCGTGGACAAACCAGGAACCTTCTCAGTGTTCTTGCCTTCACCTTGCTGCTCTTGAAATGTAGGATCCTCAGCTAAAGATGCATGACTAGTGGTACTCCCTGCAGACAAGTGGTGGAACTTTTCGCTTGTATACAGAAGAGTGGCTTCTGATGAGACTGTATCTTCTGAGGACTTAATATGTTCTTCAACTGTGGAACTAGTATTATGTAATGTCTTCTCTGTACAGACTCCATTCAAAGGGGTACTGTGTGAATCTGAACCATTTAACTTGGGCAAACACATTTCAGCAGGAGAATCAGCCCATAGTGAATAAGAGGTAGGGGAACTACAGCTGTCTGGTGATGAAGGGGGATCCGAATGGTCGCTAGCAGCGGAGGGTGACTGGGAATGACTAATGGGACTATGGGATTCCGTGGAAGGAGCAGCTGACAGCGATTCACTATCACTGTCCAACATAAAACTCTCCAGACGTCTGGATATTGGCCCGGCATTCATTAACATATTCAGCTTATGTAGTGGTGTCTCACTTTCACTTTTTCCTTTTTCCTTGTCCTCGCTTTCTTTTGCCTGTTTCTCTACCTCTTTAGTTTTGTCATTTCTCTCTCCAGCAACTGAAACTTTCCTGTCTTGTCTCTCCACTAGTTGAGGCCAGATAACTTTAGGAGAGCCAGATCTCTCTGTTGGAGACTGCTCTTTAAGGCCGCTCTCAAACAGCTTCCTGGTCATTGAGAACTTCTCAGCTAGTGCTGCTTTGTCAATGGAAACATCCTCTGTTTTCTGTGCCTCAAAGGAGGCTGAATCTAGACTGGTAACACTACTCAGGCTGGACCTGTAAAGGGTGGAATCCAGTGGAAATTTGGGTGACGTGGGTTTGCTGATATTGGGACTGTCTTGATTCTGTTTTCCATCCATTTGCAAGAATATATTTTTTATTTTGCTCACTTTGTTGCCTGTCGGTCTGCCTTGGGTGTCACTGCCTCCATTGGAGAAGGGTGAAGTCGAGCTGATTGATGCGCTCCCATCAAATGAGCATTTGATGGAATGGAAGTCTGATTTATAGGCATTCCTGTGAGGAGATGCACTTCTCAGCGCCCGTTCACTTTTGTTTTCACTTTTAATCATGATCACAGATTAAAAGAACAGATTTGAAGGTCTCAGTAAGTAAAATAGATAAAACTAGGACTAAAAAAGCAGCGTATATCCAGGTGCATGGTACGTCCTCATTCACACTGGCTGAGATTGTAGATACAGACGGTGCCGAGTGACTGATGGAGTGCCAACCGCTCTTACCTACAGCAAAGAGAAATGAACACAACAGTCTGTAATTCACAGCAACTATTTATCCCTCAAACACTCTTTTGCACTGTAAATGCACACACACACACACACACACACACATTTGTTAAATTGAACTGTAAAAATGGCAGAAACTGAATAATATACCATTCTTAATAATCTAATAAAATATTTTGTTATTTTAAAATGTACTGATAGCACAGATGGACAATGGAAGGCCTCTCCAGCAATGTTGCTCTTTAATAACATGACAGAGAACACTGTTAACCACACAAACTATGCTTACTTCCATACTGTTTACGTTTTAAACACATTAAAAGTAAGTACTCATTATATAAGTGCATATTTTAAAGCAGTGGTATTTGCCTTACCGTTAACCAATTGACAAGTCTTTATTGTAGCATCTTTACAGTCCTAAAATTCCTTTTTAAATTTACATTTTTTACAGGTAGCAGGTGTTCAAGTACATCGTATGACCATATTTACATCCCTCTTTTTTTGACAGCTGATATTTTCCCATTGACTGCTTTAACCGACTTCAATCCTAATGAAGACTGACTAGTTGAAGTTTGTGTACGGAAGTTTATCTTTCCGTTTTCGAAAACAACACGACCGGATAAACGAGTTTAAACCTACCTGAACTTCATTCATTGCGACTTACGGAAGATCTGAGAAACCATGACCAAACAATCACAGACTTGTTAGACTATTCGTCGTCATTCCTTTCTCCGAAGTCGACATGTCTTTCTCCTTGAGGTTAACCAGCTCAACAAACCTTATCCCCACACGCGCTCTCCTCCTTCAGCTTCATACCCGCTGCTTCTTTCCAGTGCTCGCAAGTAAGGCAAGCGCGCGCACGGAGGGGCAGAGAAAAAAAAATACTTGGACAACCGTGGGAAGTCAGTAATGTCGTCCATAAAGTAACAGCTAAATCCAGAGAAGGGCTAGGGGCTAATGTAACCTATTATAGACATTACGTATTTGAATAAAGACAAAAATACTTTTCCTAAATGATGTGATTCGAATGTATGAAAGACGCTGACTGTGATATTATCCCCAAAGCTTTCTTGAGTGAAGAAATTTTTTTTAAACATTTTAATAATTTGAAGGTAGAGTCTAAACACATATTTTCTCTTTTTTGGATCTGAAATATTAACTAACTAAAAAAAATAAATAAAAATAAATAAATTTGGGATCTCAAAACCGATCATCCATGCAATGAAACATGTTTCCAGCATTTTGGGCCACATAGATGCCATATCGGAGTTTAATCTCCCTGACAATTACAAGTAGGTCACCAGTTTAGTGCTTCTGAGATGAGTCGAGTGGAGCATAGGACAAAGGAAAAGAAAATCAGCTGAAAGCAAAGGAGGAGTGGAAGACTGAAAACAGCCATGCATGCAGATAAATGTCATTAACAAAACAAATCTGAACACAATGCAAGAGAAAGAAGAGAACAAGGCACAAACACTGTTCACTACTGACACTGTAAACTGCCAATATCATAAAAATTCATGATAAACCATTTTGCTGTAGACATTTTGCCTCCTCCTGTTTGTCTTGGTGTGGACTGTGTGACCATATGAAGCCTCTAACAGATGGCATTTTGTAGCTACATAAGTAGATTATCTCTCCTGAGCTGTTCAGAGTGACAATCAGCATAGCTGAAGCATGCAGTTCCATTTAAAACTGATTGGCTGATGTATAATAAAAAACATTCCAGCAAGGGTGTACTTGTGTTTATTGCTAAGCAATATAAATCGGAATTAAATGCTCTCTGAGATTGTGCTGCAGGTCTGAATAGCTTACACGGTTATGCCATGTCCCTCTGAAACAGCAACAACCCGATGATCTGAGAAATTGACCGGTTTTTTAAATAGATGTGTCACAAGGTTTATTCTTAGAGATCTCTTTTGCTTTCCTAACCACTTATAATCAGTATCAATGAGAAAATTGTCGTACACTAACCCCACTATACTACAGTTATGTGAAAAAAAAGGGCAGAAGAAAGAGTTTTGGCAGGCATAAAAACCAGGAACACTTACCATTTCTTTGATATTCCTTTCCAATCGGGAAAATTGCTTTACATGTAAATCCAGAGTTGATGAATGAGACGGGTGTCTGTAGCCTGTGCTGCTCAGCTGCTAGTCCTGTTTCACTATGTCATGACCTGTGTTTTGTTTCTGTTTGTGGAAAGTTGTGATATGACGCATCATTGTCGAAGTCCTTTTTCCTCGGCCCGGGTTTGTTACATGGCCTGAATTTGATGCTGTTTTCCCCAGGTGGCCTCAGGACCTAGTTTTTATAAAAATATCACCCAATCATAGAGGCAGCAAGGATGAGAGAATGAGAGAGAGATTCGAGAAAATTAGCTAGAAATGGAATGCAATACAGTTCACGCATTTGTATAGAAATGATTAACCGTTGCATGTGTGTTGATGATAAAATAATCTTGTTTGAAGCAATTGACAGATGATGAAAAAAAAAGTCATACACATATAAAGTATAAAGCCAGAGTGATTCAGATTAATTCAGGAAGACAATGAAAATGGAAATAAGATTTAAATAGACAGACACTTAAGCACACATTAAAACATAAATTTGTTCTTTTACATTTTTCAACAGTGAATTGTTGCTTATTGTACTTGCGAGCATATGTCAATGGCTGTAAGAGTTTCTCTGACCTCATTATGGATATAAATAAACCCTGGTCTTGGACTGAAGTTTCAGCAGGAATTCTTTTATAAACCATCCCAGTCGAACACTAGGCTTTATCTCTGTATAGAAAACCAGCCCACACAATGAAATCTCAAAATATTTATTGAGAAAATTATTTGCAATAGATATGCTATGGGGGTGTTTGTTAATGAATACATTGAGATATCACTTAAAATTAACCATGGAATCTCTCATTTCCATACTCTCAGCTCCATGGATCGAATATATAGGACTTTAGCATACAGTGATCTGAGGGGTGATGGCACTACACAGACACAGATGGTGATCTATTTATAACTCGTAATTTTGAACTTAAAGTTTCCCATGTGTTTTGGCCTGCTACACTTTGTTCATAATTAATCACACACATAACACTGAAAACAATAAAGACTCCTACTTAAACCTAAATGTAGTCTTTTATTTATGAAATACTTGTAGAATGATATATTGATAAAGTTTTGGAAAACCAAGACAAAATATCAGAAATGAGACCAGGAATTTATTTTATTTGTTGCTCAGCCAAACCTTAAATGAGATTTTAGTGTGAGTTAAACATGGGGAAAATGTGTATATTTTATTCATACAACTGAGATACAGTTTTAGAATAGTAACATATTGTATGTGCTTCCAAAGTGACTTAATTGTGTTGTAAAATCTCTTTGACTTGGAAAATCTCCATTTATATTGTAAAGTTCACCTGAGCTTGCTTTTGACCCCTGTCAATTTTAAGGCCCTAGTCAGAGGCATGTTCACAGATGAAGGCTTGATGAAACAGTTTTTTCATCTCAGGTTGACATACATGGCTCTTGGAAAGTTACTGGCAGGTACAGTGGGATTCCATTTGTGAATTATATTATTTACTGGTTCAAGTCACCTCATGTAATAACAACTGGGAAGATGATTAAACAGGCTGTAATAATGATAACCGCACCAACAGCCATCACTCAATGAGTGTGCCTATTTACATAGTTACCACAGGCTTTGGCTTATGGTTGTCTTTATTGCCATATAATTCTTGTATAGCTGCAGGCATGGGCAACTGTAGGCACTATGGGCTCAGGCCCTTATACAGTATGAATACTGTTTTACAGCTCAGAGGAATGTGTTTTGTTTTTAGGTTGTGAGTTCAAATCTTCCATGACTGATTTTTTTTTCTAATTAAACTTAGAAGTAGAGGATTCAACTTTATTTTGTGATTTCAATGATTAAAGGAAAGACATGGTCCTGTTGTCAGTTTAAATGTTCCAATATATAAAGCATTGATCAAGAGGGTTTGATAAAGAGAATATTTCCACATAGTGTAACGTTTTTAGGAGATAATAAGGAAATTCTTACAAAGAAAAAAAAAACTTCTTAAAAAAATTTCAATATAAAACTAAAAGTAAACATTTTGGACAGATGTAACATTAATTTTGCCATAAAGCAATGTCAGCCATCTTCAAAGAAAGATTATGAACATTCATACAAGTAACAGAATTCAGGATCATTATATATTGGGTCTCAATATTCTGCCAGTATGTGGATATGGGGTTTTAACATTAAAATGAAGTTATTTAAGCTATTATATCAAATATTGTGATATTTACCATGATTATATCTCCTCATTAAATAATTAAAATTTAGAATTTTTTATTAGTGCCAAAAAGTGGTGGAAATTACATAAAAATGGGAACCTTTGCAATTTGTGAAAATAGATCATTCTCATACAATAAATATTGAAATAGTTTATGATTATTATATTTTATGATGTCTATTCTCATTGTCTATAATATTTCATATTTATGATTGATTTTCATATTTTAAGATTGAAAGTCTGCAGATGGGACAACATTAAACAATAAATTCTATACTTATATGGATAGTTCAGCCAAAAATGAAAATTCTGTCCTTATTTACTCACTCTGAAGTTGTTCCAAACCTGTGTCAATGGCTACAATCAACTGTTTGGTTACCAACATTTTCATACTCAACAGAAGAAAGGAGCTCATGCAGGTTTGGAACAACTTGAGGGTGAGTAAATGATAACAGAATTTTCATTTCTGTCACTTTAAAAGGCATTTGAAATATAAGAAAAAATATATGATGGAGACCTGGTAAAACGTTTCTACAACCGTTTTAATATGACCTTCATGTAATAAAAAACTGAAGAAACACAGCATAAAATAGTATCACATCTGTGACCCTGGACCACAAAACCAGTCATAAGGGTCCATTTTTTGAAATTGAGATTTATACATCATCTGAAAGCTGAATAAATAAGCTTTCCGTTGATGTATGGTTTGTTAGGACAATATTTGGCAGAGATACAACTATTTGAAAATCTGGAATCTGAGGGTGCAAAAAAAAAAAACAAACAAAAAAAATATATATATTTTTGTTGTTGAGAAAATCGCCTTTAAAGTTGTCCAAATGAAGTCCTTAGCAATGCATATTACTAATGATAATACATGTTTTATATATATTTACGGTAGGACATTTACAAAATATCTTCATGGAACTTTACTTAATATCCTAATGGTTTTTGGCATAAAAGAAAAATCGATAATTTTGACCCATCCAATGTATTTTTGGTTATTGCTACAAATATACCCCAGCGACTGGTTTTGTGGTCCAGGGTCACATATGGTACGATACGGTATGCATGCGATATGGTTATGCACATTTCTTATTCGACAGCTTCCTCTAGTGGAACGGTTAGAAACATCCTTCGACACGACGACATCAGCAGCACCTAGGCAGCAGTATCTGATACAACAGAGTAGCTTCGCGACTCTCGCTCCTGGTGCCATGGACTACATGCGCCTCTCTCCAAGGTTGGACACCTGAAAAACACACCCTCTCTGCGTGTCCTGTGTACACTATCGCTTTTTAAGGACTTGCTGGTAGGGCTAAGCGGTCGGATGGTTTATTGGGTATTGCGAATGCATGATGTGGGGTATTTGAGTTTTATTCCCAGTAAGGACATAATACAGAACATGGCGCTGATGAAACTGATATGGGCTGTTGTGGAAACATCATTTAGATATGTTCTTTTATTATCCAGTGCCATCTTTCATGCATTCAGTCATTTCAGTCATGCATCAGGCCACACACGCTTTTCATGATGTGGCATCTGTTCATAATGTTCATGCATGACATAATTACATAACCATGTCATGTTTGTTCAGTATGAGGTAAATATCGGAATGATTGTGGATTATTATTGAAATGCATCATATAAGAAAAAAAAAATACTTGAATATTTCTGAAATAAAATATGTTTTTATTTAGACTGTATGTCAAGTTTTGCCGCATACGGCACGTGCTGCTTTATTGTTACCCAGACAACGCTGGGAAAAAACAGAGATAAGCGTTCAAGAATACTGTGACATTAGCAGATTTATCGCCCGAATTAAACTAATTTAGACCAATAGTAGCCTATGCATTATTTAAAACATTTATTAAAATGCAGGATTTTGTCATTTATATTTTGTAAATTATTTTAGAGGTCATTGCTGTACTAAAAAATATGGCTTTTCTAAACTCTCTACACTAGATTCCTTTCAATGACAAATGACACATAACCATCATTATTTTGAACTACATCCATACAGAGATTTATTATCTACTGTAGTGATGAGGTATCTCATGTGAGTACATGTATGTTTACTTTGATCATGTCAATGAAACTGCTAGTTGGTGTATGGCCATACTAATAACAAAAGTATTACTTTCATCAAAATCGATTTGACGTGTTGTAAACAAACTGAATTAAGAAGAACTGAAAATTATGAACTACATTGAGCTATTATATGGTTGTTGCTGTACATCTGAGCGCAATTAGACTATAAATAACTTATTTGTATGATGAATTATTTAGTCTCCTTTTTCGTGTGGTAGGCTGACTGTAACCCAATGAGAGCCCAGTGATGGGTAAGGAGAAGCTCCATATCAACATCGTGGTCATTGGCCATGTGGATTCAGGGAAGTCCACCACCACAGGCCACCTCATTTACAAATGTGGCGGCATCGACAAGAGGACCATTGAAAAGTTTGAGAAGGAAGCTGCAGAGGTATAGCAGTCCAAATATGCAAGACCAAAGAGATTTAGCTACAATTTGTTGCAGTGTTATTATTAATGCATAAAATTATCCTGTTTTTTTAATTGTTTGCATATTTGTCACACTTAAACGATTCAGATCATCAAACTAATTTTAATATTACACAAAGATAACCTGAGCTGGATGAGTCGTCGTTGCGCTCTTGGAGTAATTTTGGTAGGCCGGCCACTCCTGGGAAGGTTTGATGATCTGAATCTTTTAAGTGTGACAAATATGCAAAAAATTAAAAAAACAGGAAGGGGGCAAAAACCTTTTCACGGCACTGTATATTAGATGGCCTGAGGGTGAGTATATTTTTAATTTTGGATAAACTATTTCTTTAGAGGGATAGTTCACCCAAAGATTTATATTCTGTCATCAATTAATCACCCCCTGGATAACTTTATTTCTTCTGTGGAACAACAAAAAAAATTTTTTTAAAGAACATTTCAACTGTTTCAAAACAACATTGGACCCAATTGAGAAATAGCTTCTTTCTTAATAAATTTTGGCTGGTTAGTGTTATATTTCTATACATATTATATATTTTATATATATTACCGGTCAGAAGTTTGGGATCAGTAAGACTTGTAATGTTTTATAAAGAAGTCTCTTATGCTCATCAAGGCTGCATTTATTTGATCAAAAATGCAAAAAAATAAAAAAACAGTAATCTTGTTAAAAAATGTTATTACAATATAAAATAATGGTTTCTATTTTAATATCCTTTAAAATATAATTTATTTCTATGATGCAAAGCTGAAATTCCATCAGCCATTACTCCAGTCTAAAGTGTCACATGATCCTTCAGAAATCATTCTAATATGCTGATTTATTATTCGAATTATCAATGTTGGCAACAGTTGTGCTGCCAAATATTTTTTTGGAAACTGCGATACTTTTTTCTTTTTTCAGGATTCTTTGATGAATAAAAAGTTAAAAAGAACAGCATT
>NW_015628766.1:678288-723360 GCF_001515625.1 Sinocyclocheilus rhinocerous | reverse complement strand
AAAGATTTATATTTTAAATAAATGCTCTTCTTTTAAACTTTTTATTCATCAAAGAATCCTTAAAAAAAGAATCACAGGTTCCAAAAAAATATTAAGCAGCACAACAGTTTCCAGCACTGATAATAAATCAGCATATTAGAATGATTTCTGAAGGATCATGTGACACTGAAGACTGGTGCTGAAAATTCAGCTTTGCATCACAGGAATAAATTAGATTTGAATGTATATTAAAATAGAAAAACGTTATTTTACATCACAATAATATTTCACAGGCAATGAATATTTATTTTTGATCAAATAAATGCAGCCTTGATGAGCATAAGAAACTCCTGTAAAAAACATTAAAAATCGTTCTGATCCCAAAGTTTTGACCGGTAGTGTATATGTTGTGTATGTATTTTTTCTTCACCTAGTAGTATCACACTTTTAATATAACTATAACTGTGCTGTAACACTAAATATTAATATTGATGGAACGCTGCTTGGTCAATGAAATTGGAGGACTGAAAATAATTGTTGCATAATGCAGTATCTTATGTGACATAATCCATTTGTTTAAGAAATTAAATTGCAGATTTTCTCTAAACAGGTATATTTTCTGTACTTTTCATAGATGGGAAAAGGCTCTTTTAAGTACGCTTGGGTCCTTGACAAGTTAAAAGCTGAGAGAGAGCGAGGCATCACCATCGATATCTCTCTGTGGAAGTTTGAGACCAGCAAATACTATGTCACCATCATTGATGCTCCAGGACACAGAGACTTTATCAAGAACATGATCACTGGCACTTCACAGGTTTATATGTAGTAGCATAACAAGGCCAATCAGAAAGTTGCTCTTTATTCATTGAAGTATTTTCATAATCTTAAACATTTAATTTCTTTTGATACAGGCAGACTGTGCTGTGTTGATTGTGGCGGCTGGCATTGGAGAATTTGAGGCTGGTATCTCAAAGAATGGCCAAACACGAGAGCATGCTTTGCTGGCATACACCCTGGGCGTCAAACAACTGATTGTGGGTGTCAACAAGATGGACTCTACCGAACCTAATTACAGCCAGAAGCGCTATGAGGAGATTGTGAAGGAAGTCAGCACTTATATCAAGAAAATCGGCTACAACCCCGATACAGTGGCATTTGTTCCAATCTCTGGATGGAATGGAGATAACATGCTGGAGGCCAGCCCAAACGTTAGTGTCATATTAACTACAGTTTTATATATTTCAGATTATTAATAGACTCAATAATTCTAGATATTTAAAGAGCATAATTTAGCTTTTTACAAGCCAAACTCTTATTAATTAGATTTATGTTATTTGTAGAGATTAATTATTTCCATTACTGTTTGCTTTGCATTCAGTACTGTATATATATATATATATATATATAAATGTAATTAATGTAATTTATTCCAGTGATACAAAGCTACATTTTCAGCAGCCACTACTGCAGTCTTTAATTTCACGTGATCCTTCAGAAAACATTATAATGTGCTGATTTGCTGCTCAAGAAACGTTTCTTATTATTATCACTGTTGAAATCAGTTGTGCTGTTTCATATTTTAATGGAAACTTTGATACTTTTTTTTTCAGGATTTTCTTTATTACAAATTCCTTTACTGTCACATTAATTTCTTTCGAAAATATTTTTTTCTCCTTTGTAATTCCTAAGAGGTTCTAAACATCCCAAACCTTCCAAACTGTTACATGTATTGGCTATAATAATATGTTTTCTCTGTAGATGACCTGGTTCAAAGGCTGGAAGATCACTCGTAAGGATGGGAGTGTCTCTGGGACGACTCTGTTGGAGGCTCTGGATGCCATTCAGCCTCCAAGCCGCCCCACTGACAAACCCCTTCGCCTCCCACTGCAGGACGTCTACAAGATTGGAGGTATGAGGACACCCAAACAGAAAGGGTCTCAATAAGAAACCCACTTGTTTAAAATGAACTTCAAGATTATGTGTACAGTATAACTAATCATTTTCTTGTAAAGTTGTGTGACCTGCAAATGGCTTACAGGTGTCTATGGTTTTTTTAAGAGATAAAATAACTGAGATTGCAAAGACAATACTGATATTTAGTAAAATGTTCTGTCTGAAGCTCTTCCAGGTGATAATGTGGGATTTAATGTGAAGAATGTCTCAGTCAAAGATATCCGACGTGGGAATGTTGCAGGTGACAGCAAGAACGATCCCCCACAGGAGGCAGCAAGTTTTACCGCACAGGTAAAGGTCTAAATTTGGTGTTTTATAGTGTTGTAAAGCCTTCTGACACAATTCATGATCTAATATTTATATTATCTGAATATTCCTGTTATGGTTTCACTGAAAAAAAAATTGTAATCTAAAAATAGTAACATCTAAATTAACTGGTTTTATACTTACAATCTATATACAGGTAGTCAAAATGATGTAACATCACTGAATCAAAATAAGTACATTATTTTATACCGATAAAACTCATTTCTATGGGTTAAATCAGGAAGAAATAACTCTTTAGGAAAATGATTGCAGGTTATTACTTTTTACAAACAAGATATCCTTTTAGATTTTACTGTGTTTGACATTACAAACTATTCACTGATCCACTCTCTGCTCTGGTCAGGTGATCATTCTAAACCATCCAGGTCAGATCAGTGCTGGTTATGCCCCCGTGTTGGACTGCCACACTGCTCACATTGCCTGTAAGTTTGCCGAGTTAAAGGAGAAGATTGACCGTCGCTCTGGGAAGAAGCTGGAAGACAATCCCAAGTCCCTGAAGTCTGGGGATGCTGCTATTGTAGATATGATACCAGGCAAACCCATGTGTGTGGAGAGTTTCTCTGAGTATCCTCCTCTTGGTAAGGGTCGTATCTTAATTTGGATTTAAAGTTATGGATTCCTTTAGTATCTTTAATATAAAATGCTTGACTTTATTACCAAATTCACTCCTACTGTAAACATGACTTTTTTTTCACCATGTTTCAGTGCAATGAACTTTCTGTGGTGGGCATAATATAATTAATAATATTTGCTTAACGGGATAGTTCACCCAAAAATTACAATTCTGTCATTAATTACTCACCCTCATGTTGTTCCAAACCCGTAAGACCTTTGCTCATCTTCAGAACACAAATTAAGATATTTTTGATGAAATCCGAGAGCTTTCTGACCCTGCATTGACAGCAACACAACTGAAATGTTTTATGGCCTAGACACGTAGTAAGGACATCGGTAAAATAGTCAATGTGACATCAGTGGTCCAACCGTAATGTTATGAAGCTACAAGAATACTTATCATGTGAAAAGAAAACAAAAATAGCTACTTTATTCAATGATTTCTTCTCTTCCGGGTCATTCCCTGGTTGGTTTATATACGAGACCACCGCGGTGTTGTTTGAGTGGACAATCACATGATGACCTCTGAGGTCTGGGAGGAAGTGTTTCAGAGCCCGAAACACTGCCAGCATCTCCAGGCAATTTATGTGCCAAGAGAGATGATGGCTTTCCCACAGACCCTGGTCTGAGAGACCACTCATGATCGCTCCCCAACCCGTGAGGGATGCGTCCGTCGTAAATGTTATACGACGACACAGAGCACCTAACACAGGTCCCTGAAACAGGAACCAAAGCTTCTTTCACATGACTAAGGGTTGCAAAATGGGTTGCCCCTCGGGGAAAACCCCCTGGTCCTGAGCCACCACTGCAGGGGTCTCGTGTACAGCAGGCCAAAAGGTATCACGTTGGAGGCGGCAGCGAGGACCAAATCGATACGATATCAATATTGATACTGACGTGCCTTTGCGTCACAATCTGTTTCAACGTCAGCATCTTGAATCTGAACGTCTTGAGCGGTTGAGTTGATCTATGATAGGACGCAACCCCCATCCTTCTTGGGAACGAAGAAGTATCGGCTGTAAAAGCCGGACTCCCTCTCGAGCGGAGGGATGCACTCTATAGCCTCCTTTCTCAAGAGGGTAGCCACTTCTTGTTCCATCACCAGAGCCTGCTTGGGGCGTACCACGGTAAGTGTGACCCCGTTGAATCGAGGCAGATGAGAACTGAACTGGATTCTGTAGCCTCTTTCCACTGTCTGCAGGACCCAATAAAACACATATGGCAGGCATCTCCAAGCTGCCAAAATGTCTACTAAGGGAACCAGCCTCTTGAGACTGGCCTCTGGTGTTGTCAGAACAACCGACTCGGTGCCCTGAAGTGAATGACTGGCAGAGACAGACCGGTCTGGCTGTTCTGGTATAACCACTGGAGGATGTGAACCTCCCAGGACCGCTACGTTTCCAGGCCACTCTCTTTGCTGTCTTGCATATTGACTGATTAATTTGTGCACTGACAGACACACACACTTCACACACACTTTGAAGACGTACACAACACAGAGCGCTTGCTGATGAGCAGAAGCTAACGCTGTTTACACGGGGTGCACTTTTAAGCTTCCTAGTCACTACGTCACCCTACCCGCGATGTCTCTCCACTCTATTGGACTGATTTCACATGTGCTTCAGGATGCGGCCACGTAGAGGCGTTCCCAAAGCATTTCCGACGCAGCGCGAGTTCTTGTGGGGGAAACATATATATATATATATAATAATAACTAAGCTCTGTTTTTCTGATGATCTTCATTTCCCAGGTCGCTTTGCAGTGCGTGACATGCGTCAAACCGTAGCAGTGGGCGTCATCAAGGGGGTTGAGAAGAAGACCCCAACCTCTGGGAAGGTCACTAAATCTGCCCAAAAGGCCCAGAAGAGCAAATGAATGTTGTGCTGGGCTGCGAACACTTGGGTCAGCCACACCATCCCTCCTCTTCTCAACTCCATAAATAAAGCTTGGTTAATTATCACAATGCATCGCAAAAACAGAAGAAGGAAAAGTAAAACTCGCGCCTGCTTGACAATGATTACGATTGTGATAAGTATATTTGTTTAATTTTATGTTCTGTTTGAATTTTAAGTCTTCGTTGTGGTATTTGTTCTATTGTTAAATTGTTATAAGCAGTTTAAGCAGATCTGCCTCTAGTGGGAATGTAGAGTAAGCTTTGTTTATCCTGTAGCTTGTGTTGAATATCTAAACCCTCTTGCTAATTTTGCTTATGTAACCTTGCTTGTAATAGTAACTAACTCTTCTAGCTTCTAGTCTAATAGGTATGATTTTATGGTGGTCTGTTATGTTAGTTTGATGTGTTGTGACAGCTTTATAATTGAAGTTCAGTGTCTTTTTCTGTGTGCATGAATCTACAGTAGCTAGCGCACTTTACTGTCTACCCTGACAGCGCTCTGAACAAGCATAATTCTAGGGGAGTTGGAAAATGAGCCTATTTTCAAAAATAGTGGAGTGTTCCTTTAACAGGGAATATGATTCTCCATTATCTAATGTATGTCGGTTCATAACCAACAATAAAATACATTTGAACTCTGATGCCTGCTTCTAAATTACTAGACAAAGAAATAACAAGAAGACAACATCTTTGATGAGTGTAGGCATGATATTTTAGATATTTGAGAGCTCTGACACCAATATTCAGTGCTGGTGCACATGCCAACAATATTAAATCGACTAAAAACAATTAACTACAAAACATTACATAATAAAAAATATAATAATTATTTGCAATTATAATCATTTATAATTAACAATAATAAAATACATTTTTAAATAATTATATTATATATAATTATTATTTATAATGTATATTGTATAATAATGTACTGTATATTTACAAAAATAAGATTTTAAGTTGGCTGTGTAAAATGCAGTTGTAATAAAAAATGACATGTAATAAAAAAAAAAACAGCAACTGATGTAGTACAGAAACTATGAGGTGCGCCTCTCAACATTTAATCTGCTTTATCAAAACTGTACAATTTTCAGCAGCATCAGTTTCCTCCAACATGTCTGGCACTTTTTTTTTTTTTTACATAAGAAAAGTAAATGACCCTTTTAATACAATATGATAAATTCAGAAAGTGCAACATATTTCTACTGTCTTATGGTCAGACACTTTTTTTTCCTATTTTTGTCATGTTATGAATATCGGGTTGATGAGCCTTTTTGTAATAAGACTTTAGACATGCAGTGTTCATGCAGACCAATGAATAGTTCATGCCATCTCTCAACATTTCAGCAGTTTGATTATTAATCTACCACATTTGATTTTTTTTTTTAAATGTTACAGTACATTTGTAAAAGAACAATGCATGCAATGATATGTCATGTATGGTGGCCTATATGAAATCGTAATCGTTCATCCTTTCAAATAAACCAAACTAATAGAACACGTATAAAAAATGATCTAAATTTGCTTTGCCCTCATAAAAATACAAAACAATCCAATTTAAAATAGGCTTTCATATCAAAGTTTCATTCCATCAGAGGTGGTTTCTAAGAGTTTGTAAAATATTAGATATTGCGTTATTTTAGTCGAACATGTGGCATGTTCATAGTCTCATTGCTGCCCGTATTGGGTGTATGTCCACTTGCTAGGTTGTGACTAGCACCAGCAGTATTACTTGTCCTAAGCAGCTCAGAGGAGTAGGATGCATCAATGGGGGTCTGGGAGAGAAAGTTGAACCCTTGAGTATGTGTCTTATTTGAGATCTCAAGGTCTCTATCGCTGATGAAGAGATCAGCTTCTCCCCAGGCCGTGACTCCCATCTCAATGCCCCCAGCTGAAGAGTCCTGGCTGCTGCTAACACTGGTGGAGAAACTAGCCTGACTAGAATGTGTGTCCACACCAAGACCTTCCAGAGCAGGCTGCATGAGGTCCTGTACAGAGAAGGAATTCCCCAGTCCTCTATCCCCACTGCACTGGCCTTGAATCGGGGCAAGAGGAGAGACTGGAGCAAGAGGGTCCATCTCTGCATCCATGCTTATATGTCTCCTCCAAGAACTGTCCTCTTTAGCTCTGGGTCTGTTTTTTTGTTGAAGCTTGCAGCTAATACTAGAGTTAAGCCCAAAGTCTATACCAACTCCTCTGAAGCAGGATTTGGAGTAGTCGGTGGGGTCTGACCTACATGGTTCCATGCTGCGAACTTGGCCTGTTTGTGGAGGAACAGAAGAAAGTTGAAGTTTTGAAGAGGCCGGGGATGGAAGAGGTGGAGGTGGTTGACGGACACATGGAAAGTGGCCAACAGAAGAGTGAAAACTGCTGATGCTGAGGATTTGAGAAGGACTCACTTGTGCTGATGGACACTCCAAGGAAGGGGTTGAAGGAACGTGGAAGGTTGATGGGTTAAAAGGTGAGGCAGAGGCCGGATTGAGCCCAGGAGATGATGCTGTGGAGTTGTTCTGGTTGAGGTTGAGTTCTTTGGGGGCTAATATTAGTTGGAGGGCTCTGGGGTGATTACCACAGATGGAATGGCTGACCTGGGAGGAGCAAGAGATATCCTTACTGAGGATGGTACTCTGATAGTCGGAGGTCTCCTCCAACCCAAAAGGAGGAAGAGAGGAGAGAGTGAGGGCAGAAGAAGAACCCTTCTGCAGAACCTGCCGGTAGATGTCCAGCAAAGAGTCCAGCTTAGCTTCAATAGACTGTACCTATAGAGACGGTAAACGGAACACAGATTGTCAGAAAACATGGGTTATGTTTAATACAGTGGTTTTTCAATAAAACAGTTAAAGGGGAAAGAAAGATTGTGTATTTTTAGCATTTTAATTTAGATTATAGTTTGCTAAGGCCCCCTGGTTAAGAACCACTGGTTTAACTGGTTTAGTATTATGTTTAATATGATAATCGATAAACAGTAAAACATGAGACAATGACATGAGAAAAAAAAATTAAAAATCAAGGTAAATATCATTTCTGAACAGGATATTATATTGTGTGTAATTTCCATTCAAACATGAAAATATTATATATTTGTGTGTATTTAGGATATGTAAAAGACTAGCTATGAAAATAGCCTTATCAAAGAGTTGGCCATTTTTATTCCAATAATGTTAAACAAATCCATCACAATCAATTTCATCCCATAATATTATTAAACACAATTCATCTTTAGAAACAGAAATGAGACTGTGCATTTTACAAAACTTTAGAAAAAAAGTCTCCTATGATGCATGTATGTCCATAGTTAATACATATTTAATAACATTCAATGAAATATGAGATTAATTGATTAAGTGTGACATCCAGGACATGTGATTATGTAATGCACTGTTTAACTGAGTGTCTCTATACTCACTTGTCTTTCTACCTTACACACCCTTCCCAGCATGCTCATGTCTTCCAGAATGTCTCCGTCAGATAATAGCTTTTCTCTGACCTTTTTATCCATATGCATCTGGCCCCTACCAAGAATCTGATCCACCCTGAAAGTGAGAGAAAGATATGTTAGCAAAAAGACACAGGAATGAAATGTGTGCAAAGAAATGAAGATTCTCATCCTAATGAGCAGACAGAGAATTGAGAGAAATTATGATAGACATTGCTACTATTAGCAAACCGGATTCAAGATTTGAATTTATTTTGTACACTCAAGTCCTTAGTGAGGAATTCAAAATTATATAGACTTTTTGTTGTTATTGTGATGTTCTGGTTTGGCCACATGGTGGCACTGGTCTCACTTCATTACAAATCTTGATAATTTGACTCCACTAGGCTTCAGTGAGAAAATAAAATAAAAAAAGATACCGATTTATAGTGACAAATGGCTTGAAAAGAGATACTTGGCATACAACTGTCTGCCTTTAAATTAGACTACATCTCAACTCCCAAGGTTTTATGGAATACCAAAGTGTCCACTTATTACATACTTGAGAAGCAAATGCGTCAATTCGTCTTTCGACTATTTTTTGCTAGGTGATCATGAATACGGAGTAAACGGACATTCTACGCATTTGACAATTTTCCTATAATATGCAGCAAGGCAGTACACACATTCAAACGCAGTGTTCTGAGTCGAAAATGTATGCAGTCATGATGAATAATGGCACATAATGATGTGCAATAATGATATATAGCTTCTTAAACACTCCACATCACAATGTCTGGCAGAACCTCAGGGCTTCACCACCACCCAGTGACCCATATATGACCAAGGAGAAGCACTGCCTCAGGGCCCTCAGAACAGATGTGTCGTGATGACATTAATGCAAACCCAACATACCAGTGTGGATAAGATATAGAGGTCATGAATGTGGTTGCTAATAATCTTTGATTGTCATTGTTGAGTAAATGTTTTAGTTCACATACTGTATTATGCAACGTAGACTGATGTTCAAACTGATGTTACACAAGATGAATGTTCTTGATGAATCAAATTCTTGATTGCCTGTGCCATTGTTAACCTCTGTTGATTGGGCTACATGTTAAGAAATGCTTGTTGCTGCTCTGTTTAATGCTTTATATGAGCATTGAATGTTATGGGTGAAAGTGTTGATTTATGAGTATGTTGCAATGAGTTTTGATTGGCTGTGTATCAGGTATGATATGACCCCTGTTCCTAATGTGATATTAGCTGTAATTTATATGTAAAGAGAGAATGCCTAGTGATTAGTGCACATGCTTCATTTTGCGCTCATGTGGGTAATGCAATGCGAGTTCAAATCCTTCCTTTTCATTTCAAGTGGCATAAAGTAAAAATTAAGACTTGTGTTATCTGCAGGTACACTTGTAGACCTACTCTAAAAGACAATTGTTAATAACAATAAGTGTTAATCGATCAGCTATAGGCAGTTCTACAATAGGCACCAATGTTTTTATTCAGATTGAGTCAGTTCAAAATCAGTGTAAAGTAAAGTAGCTCTACAGAAAACAATAGTGTTGTTATTCAGCTTAATTCTTTTCAAATTTTGTTCTCATCTGATGGTGTCAGTCAATGTGGTTTTATCAAAACTTTTCTGAAAGTTAAGGGTCTTTCAGACCCCAACTAAGCAAACCAGAAGCTGACAGTGGCAAGCAACCCAAACTCCATCAGGTGACACAAATGAAGAAAATCTTTTGGGAGAAACCAGGCTCAGTCTGTGGACCAGTTCTCCTCTGGCCTATATTGCAAATATATTTACACATACAGTATTTACACATTAAGCTTGAGAACAAATGAAAATAAGAGAAAGTGAAAAGTGACGTGACGTGTAGCCAAGTATGGTGTCATACTCGTAATTTGTGATCTGCATTTAACCCATCCAAGTGCACACACACAGCAGTGAGTAGTGAACACACACCCGGAGCAGTGGGCAGCCATTTTTGCTGCAGCACCTGGGGAGAAGTTGGGGGTTCGGTGCCTTGCTCAAGGGTCTAACCTCAGTCGTGGTATTGAAGGTGGAAGAGAGCACTGTACATTCACTCCCCCCACCTACAATCCCTGAGGGTACAGAGACTCGAGACTCGAACCTGCGACCTTTGGGTTACAAGTCCGACTCTCTAACCATTAGGCCACGACTGCCCCATGCCCCCTCCCAAAACTTTTGCATATGGTGGAAAAACATATTCGTACAGGAGTTGGTTTATCTTACCTGGTTTGCAGACTCTTAATTCGACAGAGCATGTCTAGATGACCGGCTGAATATTGCTCTATTACATCCTTTACGTCATATGGGCGCAGAGTTTCCTTAAACTTCTTCTTTGCCACATGGAATTTCATGATCCTGCAAAACCATATGCTAATGTTATTCTTCCTTTGAAGTCTTATGCAGCCCAAAACAAATATGTGAGCACAAATATTTAACATGAGAATCTGTCTAAAATACAGTACAACTGATAATGATACAGGATCCTGAATGAACTGATGATTTTTCAGCAACTAGATTATCGAAAGGAACAATAATAATAATAAAAAGACCTTAGCCCAGTATATTTCAAATCAAATCAAATTGGGGTGACTCAGAATAACCACAGCAATGTTTCTGAAAACTAAGGTGATCAAATGACAGCGTAGACAAATCCAACACCCTGAGAAAGTCTGAGATTGGTGTCACACACACGACCAAACAGAGCCCAGCTGAAAGCTACAGGGTTACCACAGCATTTCACCTACAGCCTGGAATATTCAGTGAAGCAGGACAGCCTAAAGAAGACTGAGTTCATTTTTCATTTCTCATAGTAAAAGCAAAAGTGAGAGGCTGGAAAAAATGAGCACATACTGTCAATCAAGCACTCAGCTTTCCACTGACCAACACATACTAGACAAAACAAAAAGAAAAGAGCGTGGTTCATGTGTGTCAAGTGTGAACAGTATGACAGTATTCTTTCTTCATAGTGAAATTAGTGAAACGAGATAATGAGACACTGATTCATCTCATGCTCTCAGTAACTATGAGAATAATTATATAAGACTGACAAGCAGACAATGCCATATTCATTAAAGGTGATGTGCATATTTTTGTGTATTTATGTTAAAATATTTTCTCAGTTTAGGCTCTAGAGTTTCAGTAAACCTTTTATAGGTTGATTTCTCAGAAAATTGTAAACACTGTGGCTCTGCAATGCAGTCAAACATTGCACTTTCTGCATAAGGCCTGTTTAAGCAGCGATCCACCCAAACACGATAAAAAGATCAAATTAAAAAGAACACTATGCTATGGTTAGCCAGGTTATATTTGTTTGGGTTTGTAAAACTAAAACCAATTAAGTAACCCTGAGTTTGTTCAACTCGTTTTGTGATATATTGTACAGACACCAGTCCAACAAAGCAACATTGGCTCAACCAGCGGCGTTGTTAAAAAAATTCCCACATTGTGCCACACTATTCGCCTTTTCAAAAAAATCATTACGCATCTAGCATGCAGGCCACAAAAACAGCTCGGAAATTAGCTTTGGTTAATACCGCATGCTGAAACTTTGAATTAATTCATATCAATAATCACAATGACAGCTCATCAAATGCTGAAGAGTTCTGAAATACTATACAGCAGTGAGAGAAGTGAACTGAAGTGAAGAATCGCTGCTCTTACCTCACTGCTCTGATGATGGTCTTCAGTGCAGGCGGCAGGTCCTCTGCTGACATGTCACAATGGCACCCTTTCTCATCAAAAGCCTCATCCACACCAACGTTAGCCTCACCTATGAAACACACAATGAAAATTTCAAAAAATTCATACAGAGTCAGTCAAAAAGGAGAGATGAAGTGAAAGCCATCACCAAATGAAAAGACCTGGAGGGAAATGGAAGAGTAATAAGCACGAGAAAAAGCAAACAAACAAAAAACAGCATTCATTTTTCATAAAAAAATCTTTAAAAAAAAAATCTTAGGTTCAAAGATCCTACTCAAAACAACATCTGAGACCAACGTCAGAAGACAAATGCAGCAATTGCAAATGAATATAAACTAATGAAGTAGTTCAGGTCAAACTGAATTGAAACTGAACAATTGTACAGTACTTGTACTAAAATACATCTCTAAGAATATACAGAATTTTAAGTCAATCAGAGTTTATATAATAAAAAGCACACACTTTCACAGGTCCTCATGATGTAAATCTCTCTTGTTAAAATATATATTTATGCCTGTTTTTCTGAGCTAGCATGTCAAATTACATTTCTGTGAATTTTACAATTGTAAGCATTACTTTAAAAAAATACAATAAAATTATATTGGTAATAGTTCACATTTTTGGGTATAGTTTTCTGTGTAAAAAGAGGTAAATGCAGATTCAAGTGCATTTCAAGTGCAGGAAGCTGAACTCCCTCCCGACCTTGCCCCCCCTCCCCTCTTTTGCCCCACGCACCACTGAACTCTGACCCTCTGACGGACTCTCCCACTCCCCCCTCCCAAATACACACACACACTGTCACTTTAATCAGTGTGATGTTGTTTACTTCACTGATTTGCACTCTTATTTGCCATGTGCCTTGTGCTGCTTTATGTATTTTTTTATATGTTTTTTTTACATTTTACCTTATTTGTATATTTGTATAGTTGTATTTTATATTTAATCTGTATCTATCTGTATTTATGTTCTACTGTTAGTGTTATCTGTATGCACCAAGGGTCTGAGAGTAACGCAATTTCAATTCTCTGTGTGTATGTGCTGTACATGTGGAAGAATTGACAATAAAGCAGACTTGACTTGACTTGATTTTTGCACCTACTGTACAAAAGGTTATCTATGGCTACAACTATGAGGTAAACCAGAGACTGTGGAAAGGGAAGTGCTGTGTTGGATGCACAGGATTAATGCTAATTCAAGAATTCTCACAAACTGACTAGAGAGGCTGTAATCGATCAGTCTATTGAAAGAGGAAGATATTTACGGCCATAGGGCATCACTGAGGAAGGGATATACGCTTCTGGTTCAAATCTGAAGGTTTTCAGTTTGTGTTTTTTGACTGTATTGGGATTGTTGGATTGTTGAATCCAGGATTGAATCCAGGATTGTTGACTGTAGAATTGTGCTACTTCTCGAAAAGTTATAAGGTTCACATAGGTTACGCCACTCACTTATGACAGTCAAACAGTTGGAGACTTTTCCTGACAGTCCCTCACAAGGCCCGTTAAAATTCAGAGATGAAACACTCTTTAAACACATAATCCAGTCTGTAAACTGCATGTCAGGGTAATTGTTTACTAAGAATTAAGATTAAAACGGTTGATTAAAATATGTTTGCTAACTAAAATAATAAAGGAATTATAAAGGAATAGTTCACTCAAAAATGAAAATTTGCTGAAACTTTACTAACCCTCAGGCCATCTAAGATGTAGATGAGTTTGTTTCTTCTAAACAGATTTAGAGAAATTTAGCATTACATCACTTGCTTACCAAATGTCCATCCCCTGTTTTAGCTTGTGAACAGTTCTTGATCTGCATATTTCTCTCCTGATTCTTTACTTTTCACAGATTTTTTTTTCACTGGAGAAAGCAATATTATGTATTATGGACTCGTATTTTAGCCGGAAGCAACGGTTTTAAGTTAAAATGTTATAATGATGGATTTGTTTTTACAAACACACAGTTTTTCACTGTTAATTGATGGACTGGAGTCATGTGGATTACTTGCGGATTATTGTGATGTTTTTATCAGCTATTTGGACCCTCATTCTGATTCATTGGTGAGCAAGTGATGTAATGCTACATTTCTCCAAATCTGTTCCCATGAAGAAACTCATCTACATCTTGGATGACTTGAGGGTGAGTACATTTTCAGAAAATGTTCATTTTTGGGTTTAATATTCCTTTATAAATAAAATAAAATAAAATAAATAAATAACATTGGCTGAAAAAAAAAAAGAATACTCCAATTATTATAACAAAAATAAAAATCTGTTTTTGTAGTAATTGAGTACTCATATGGTGAATAAATTGACCTGTGTGTCTGAGTGGGAGAAGACATGATGCCAGTAAGATTACTGAATGACTGGTTATATTTACATATAAACCTTGTTATATTTTGTTACTGTGATTTGATACTGTGTTTGTTTAATTCATATATGATCATGAAGCAAAAATGAAAATTCCGAAGGTGTTGCTCGGAATCAGAAAAGGGGTTCCCATTACATTTGGCTGTATTATATGTAAATACTTGTAGCCTTTTGTACTGGGTTTCCTGCTTGTTTCATGAAAGTGCTTTACGTCTTTGGCTGTAGGGTGACAGAACAAGAAGCACATTAAGACACTTAAAGTTGGGTAATATTTTTCATTAACCCTTTCACTAAACTATTCTGATTGTATAATGTATATGATATAATGCCTTATGCCTTACAGCTTTCCCACAGGATAAAGACTTCAAATTACATCTAAATCATACCATGCCTTGATATATGCATTCATTATTATGTCTGAATTATACATAATACATAAATTACAACAGAGAGATGCCTTAACCTCATAGGGGATGTAAACAGAGCCTTAGGCAGTATAGTCCAATGAGTGGATGAAAGAAGTTTCTCATTCAGAGCATTGTTTTACTCTTTACAGTATCTGCTGTTACAACAGTTATTTGTGGTCCTCGTATTTAACTGGATAAGCAGCAGCATTACAGTGCTGATATTCTCCCCAACAACACTGGGACATTCTGCTTGTCTATGTTTCCTGTTCCAGACAGGCTTTCATTTTAAGCATTTGTGGTGGTGATTTTTCAGTGACCCTTTCTGTAGGCCACATTCATACATCATCTTTGTGTGTATTATGAGTCACTAAATCATTTACTCAACTGATTGGTACAAAAACACAAATACTTTTAGGAATGGAACACTACTATACTGTGTTGCTTTGAGACGTGCAATGGTTGATTCTGCTTCGGTTTCATTTGTAAGTATTTATATTGGTAAAGCACAGACAAAGTAACTGTGTCTTAAATTCAACTCCACATCGACTCCTTTTATTACTGAACTTTTGTATAAAATCAATATCACGTTTGCATTCCTCTGTTGCACTCCTGCCATTGGTTCAATGAACAGAAATTCATTAAACACAATTCGAATCATATCACTACATGGCATGCTTACACACTGATAATCTGCCATAAACAAAGAAAAAAAAAAAAGGAAAGATAGAAAAAGGGAAGAAGCAATGATGAAGAAATGAATCCTAGTTTAGTCAATGGCCTTTGGGACCCAATCAGGAAAACTTGGACTCACAATGATCTCAATCAAAGGGACAAACTATTATTTTTGATAACAACCAAAAATTATGAGAATTACAATCATAATCATAAGTATGACAATCATTATTAGCTCTCTAATGTGTCACCATGGCTGGCTGTAATTATATTGGTTCTCTGAAATTCTGAGATTTTTAAAAATCAGTCACAATGTTATTTATTTATTTGGAGGAAGAAAAAAAAAAGATTTCCCAGTTTATGTTCAGATTTTGAATTTCATTATATCCCTTCACTACATAGCCAGTGCAGAATAAAAAAGTATTGAGCTAAATTCTAATTTTAATGCAATTAAATCACTGGTTTGTTTAAAGTAATTCTCCAATAAGAATGTTGTTCACCTTCAGGGGTGGACCGTGATTGGCTCTTGAGACGGAGTGAGGGTCTGAATCGGGTGCGGTCATTAAAACTCCAACTCTTCTGGACCTTGGCAGGACTCGATCCATCAGTGCTGATCTCAGCTCCGGGCGAACGTCTGTCTGTAACAGATATCTGCCTGCTTTTAATGCTCTGTCCACGTGGGCTTGCCATTCTTACCCGGTCCTTAAAACTCAGTTTCTGACTGAGAAGGGAAAAAAGGGAGAGAATAAGAGAGTGGAAGAAAGAACATCACTTTCCTTCCTGCCATGAGACATGGCAATGGCAATCAAAGAGCAGCATGAAGCACAAAAAGTGCAGAGGCCAAGTCATTTTTATTAGTTCTGCATTGCTTGCTTAGACCCCCATAGTATTAGAAGTGCAGTCAAACAACCACTCTAAACAATCATTATGAAAGAGCCCTTCAGGTATAATATGCCAAGACAAAATCTAATGCAAGATGAAAGACTCTAGAGGAACATCGAGAACAGAGGGATAAAAATCCTTTAGAAGTAATCTGTCTGTCTGTCTATCTTAATTGATTTACATCAATGTGGCTTGAAAGTTTAAGGATTTTTCACTTAATTACAAATATGTTGAGATATTTATGTGTGTTTAATTGTTCTTTTATTACATGCTTCGTGAGTACTGAAATGCTCTTCAAGCTATTTTTCATGCATGGTTATTAACATTATGGCACATGGTCAACACTGTAGATCAAAATCTTAAGTATTTGATTGCATTTGCTAATTTCAATGATTAAAATTTCTAACGATGAATATTATTTAGTCACATGTCAATTCAGAGATGTTCACAGGTCACTGATGCAGAGTCCAGATCAAGTCTTTAAAGGTCAAAGTGTAAGTCAAATCTCATTTATGGTGAAACTTCTGTGAACTTTTGCAGGTAAAAAAGGTGAATTGCCTATTGTCTTCAATAGTTTAGCGATACATAAAGCACCGCTCACATAGAGGTGACTTTCAAACCAAGCAGCTTTCTTTTGGTCAATCTGATAAAATGGCGTAACCAACTTAAACTCAATGTAAAATCTATGTGTGGAATTTTTTTCCCCTCATTGGAAACACACTAACGTGCAGATTTGTATCGAAATGACTGGATTTCTAACACAAAATTGCATAGAGCAACAGTAAATATTACCATGCCTTTGGGGTCAGATTTACTAACAGCTTGCGCCAGCGCAAACCCTCTTTTGGTGTTAAAAACAGGATTCACTAAAGATGCACAGTGAAAAATTAGCAATGAAAAGGCATGGACAGTTATTTTTGCAGCTTATTGCATATGCATTTGTAGGAGTTTCCCTTTCAGATGCAAAATGTATGGGAGGAGAGTATTTAACTCACTCAACAGTTGCACTCTCTTTATTTAGTAAATCTGGCCCTTTGTCTTTTAGTCTCATGCTATCTGCTTAACAAGTAGCCTCGTGTGTGTACACTCCTTCTGTCAAAATTGGCAAAAGCGGCAAAACTATGGTATGAGGTTTTACAAAGTCTGCAAATGCCATTTTGAGAAAATATTTCACGTTCAGCAATTCCATCTCTTCACAAAAAGCTAGAGTATATTTTCTGTTGAACACTCACAGAAAAACATTATCAGTATCCAGTTGAAGAGAAAATACACTGTACTCCTCTCTATTTCAGAGAAAACAATGGGACAGACAGCTGAACATGAGTCAGAGAAAAGAGCAGCGGCCACTCAAAAATGCAGCACTGCAGTGAGTCATCCACTTCTGCTCAATAATGTCACATTAGCAACCATGCTAATTATGGTATCATTGCCTCTTGGTCATTGATGAGTACTGCATCATAAATGAGTGGATGGATAGTCGTTTCACACAAACAACTGGTCAGAACGCACAGAAGCACCATATCCAAACGCCTCTTTGAAATCTGATGTTCACTCTTCAAGACAATTGTTACAGACAAATAGATTATTTTAATTGATTTGTTCTGCACTTAATAAATACATAATGATGTGGAAATGATTTCGTCTGGCCTTGTTCATGCTGGCCACACTATTACGGCTCAATCTGAAGTTCTATCTTAGTAATTATGCAAATAACCCCACTAGCTCTTCCTGTTATCTGGACTGATGACACTATGCATTTGTAGCTACTGTGTAATGCAGTCATTCAAACAGTCTGACTTGACTTTTTCATCTCCATTATTTTCTCTCTCTAATTGAAGTCAAGGCCCCCAATAATCACATTTGTCTGGTAAGTGACAAACATGAATAAATCTCAATTACTTGCTATTCCATATTCCATTACATTTGTTTAATGTATACATTACTGATGAAAATTAGTGTGCACTTCATAACAGATGGCAGCAAAGTCTCAGACATCAGAGGAAAGATGATTTTGTGTTGGCCAAACTATACTGATCAAAAGCCTGTTTCCTCCTCAGATTATAAATATGTAAAAAAGTAATTGCGAGATGAAGGTTGAAATAAGAAATAAAGTCTCAATTGTGAGACTTAAAGCCACAATTTTGAGAGATAAAATCACATAGTGAGCTATAAAGTTGCAATTACAAGAAACAAAGCCATAAGTGAGAGCTACCTGCAGGTTTATACATGTATAAAGTCAAATTGGAAATTCACTGTAAGATATAAAATCACAATTGCGCAAATTTAAAGTGGCAGTTATGTGGAATACAATTGTGAAATATAAAGTTACATTGCAAAATATAAAGTCACATTTTGAGATATAAAGTCACAGTTAAAAGATATGAACTCACAATTATTAGAAATATAGTTGGAATTACAATAAATAAAGCCTCATTTTTAGGATAGAAAGTAACATTGTGAGACAAAGTCGCAATTACCTTTTTATGTTTCGTTTCAAGGCAGAAACAGGCTTCTATAGTCAAATGAGGTTTGACACTAGCATAACAACAGTAATGGTTAAAATTCTGTCTCAGTTGTAAATGATTTATAGTATACAGTATATAGCATATGTAACAATACAAACCTTGTAGTTGACTCTCCTTGATCCTTCCTTTGGGTGTCAGAAGGTGGTGTAGAAAGAGAAATACATAAGTGAGATGTTTTCAATGAATCTTCAGTTGACAATAAACTACACATGACACAAGTTCAGATTCTTTGGATCCAGTTTACCATAAAATACTTCATGCATACTAACGCATCAAAAGCAACAGCCAGTTCAAAACATAATGCATGGATAAATGCAACCATTAGCATATACATGCATATCAAAACATGCAGTGTATTGCATGACATTCAAAAGCTCAAGCAAACAAACGTGCCATATTTGAAGCCCTACTAAATGACTAGTTTATTCTCTGTGTATTTACAGTAATGCATTATAGCAGGTCTATTTACATTTCAGGGACCTGTGTGATACAAGGGCATATATGAATGATAAGCCAAAAGCAATGATGTCCTTTGTCTTAATCAGTTCGCCAATTTGACTGCTGCTAATACTATTTACCAAGATGGAGCACTGTTCATTCACTTCATCTATGATTGGGCCATTATAACAGAATGTGGGCATAAATGCGAAATGGAGAGAAACATTACTGTCCATTCGCTTCATTTTTTCCCCTTTCATTTTGAGAGAAAGACTGCAATCAGGTGATTTCATGGACAGCTAGCCCTATATTAGACCTGCTATTGTCTATTTATAATGATTCTTGTGATGGCCATGAAAATATCAGATAAATACGAAAAGGGACAATTTACTTTTTTTAATAATTTAATGAAGAGGACGTGAAAAGAAGAATGAAACGTGTGGGAGACAGGCACAATTACGTTACATGGGGAAATCAAACAAATAGAGGGAAAGATGAAAGTTTTCTATTGTGGAAAATGAATGAAGCGAGGGAGCAGGCATAGAATAGGAAATAGAATAGCAGCTGCCAGGAGTTTGTACCTACTTCGTAGGACTGCAGGTATGCAACGCCTTCAAATGTGGTTTCCAGGTAGCAACGGAAACCGAGTTCTCATCAGCCGCATAACTACGCCACACACACTACATGCAAAAATATATAAAACCAAAAGAACAAGAGATAAAGGAAGAAGAGGAAAAACAGAAGAAAAACAAGCCAATAGAAGAGAAAGAGAAGAAAAAAAAGGAAAAAAAGCAGATTAGTAAAAAAAAACTACACTTGTTTTTTCAGTCAGAGCAGGCACCCATACATGCCTCAGGACAAGGACTGTAGACTCATAGTGACGCCAAGTGGCCTCAAGGTAAGGACGATTACCATCAGTGGAGTAATATCGCCACGCAGCCTTATTCAGGGTTAGGGAGAGTAAAACATTGTAAGCAGAAATATAATACACACACACACACACACACACACACACACACACACACACTCCTATTGGTATTCCTATCATTATGGGGACATTCCATAGGCGTAATGGTTTTTATACTGTACAAACTGTATTTTCTATTCCCTACCGATAACCCTACCCATCACACAAAACTTTCTGCATTTTTAGATTTTCAAAAAACATTCTGTATGATTTCTAAGTTGTTTTCCTCATGAAGTCAAAAAAAAAAAAAAGTCAAAATTTACTGGTATTACTATCCTTGTGGGGACATTTGGGCCCCATAATGTAGGGAATACCAGGTACACACACACACACACACACACACAGGGTTTCATGTTTTATGGGGACATTCCATAGATGTAATGGTTTTTATATTGTACAAACTATATTTGTTATCCTCTAACCCTACCTCTCACACAGAGCTTTCTGCATTTTTAGATCTTAAAAAATAAAAACAAAACACATTCATTCTGTGAAACTGTGATTTATAAGCCCTCATGGGCAGTGGTGTAGTGGTGCCTGGAGAAGTGGGTATACTGTTAATTTATGTCCCCATAAGCGGGGAATATTTGGGTTGAACTTTAAGCGGCCCAGCAAAGGATGAACGGCCTGTGTTATAAACAGTGACGTGACACACATTGTGTTTATCATTGCTTTCTGTTTCTGTGTACACTCTTTTCTGTGTAGAAAATAAATGTAAAAAAAAAAATAAAAAAAAATAAATAAATAAATAAACAGTGACGTAAGACTAGTCTTGCATATTTAGTTCAAGTCAATAATTAAATATTATTTTATCACTCTGCGCGCCTCCCTGACATGCACTCAAGCCCCAGACCGACTCCGCTTGTATTCACGTGATTTGTTGAGATGAGAGGCGGGCGCGGACGCAATCATCAATCAAATTCAAAGGGAAGCCGGCGCATCACTGTCTTTACTGGGTATGTTTAGGGAATATTTGCATTTATTCACATGCGATTTGATTAGCTAGTCATGGTGGACTGCCATGATTTTGGCTAATGCAGGACACTACTGAATGATACGCATCAGAGGGGATTTAGAAGTGGGTATACGCAAAGCCGACTGATAAAGAAGTGGGTATACGCTGTATACCTGCGTATACCCTCCACTACACCACTGCTCATGGGCATCAAAAATGTCCCCACAAGGTAAAAAATTACTGGTACTGCTATCACTGTGGGAACTTTTGGTCCCCATAATGTAGGGAATACCATGTACACACACATACATACACAAACACATAGAAGTAAAGTTCCCCCAATGCATTTTGCAACAAACTCTTAATTGCTGGTATCAAAACAAAATCTGCCCCTATTAAAACCAGCAAAACACTGAATATCCAAGTAAATAAAATCCCTTTGCTGTGAAATGAATCATATTTGCCTGTTAGGTAACACTATCCGCAGTCTCAGCCATTTCATAAAAGATTTATCAGGCAACAAAGACCATTGTGGCGCATTTAGACACAAATAACAGTTATATAAAAATATATGAGACCATTAGCAAACAGTGCTCTACTCAGAGGCATGACATTTGACATTGTCATAAAAATGACACCATAAACCAAATTCTACTGTACAGGATTGTAATCTCCCCAAATGTGAGGGCAGATGTAACGGCTCTGGTGTCTGACCTGTATGAGGCAGGCAGCAGGATTCCTTCTCTTCTCAAAGTGCTTCTGTCTGTGCTGTTCTTGAACCTTCAGGGCAAAACCTGAACCCAAAATACCCTGCAATGCAAGTAAAGTAGAACCATGTCACTAATGCTTCAGACAATAGGACTGTCGGAAACACACTCATGCTAGCATCTTTAATTTAACTGATCTGAGTGGTCAAACTCAGCTCCCTCAAAGATTATCATTTAATGACAAAAAGTGGAAGTCCAAAGGGGTGAGTTGTTTAATTCGAAATTAGAACATACATTTCCACCACTTCCATCAGCCCATTTAAGCTGATTTGTACATTTGGCTGCAAACCGTGTTGCTCTGACAGGGTAATCAGCCAAACTGCCTTTGCATTTTCTCACAAAGACACCAAATTAACTTCTGCTTTATGAAAATTTAGCCAAGAATAAGATTTCAATTTTGTAGAGAAAGCTGAAAACCAAGAAGAACATTAGCAACTGTCCCAATTATGCAAATGATTTTCTTTATTAGTGTTGTATCTGGAGAAGTGACAAGATAAACAAACACTGGATTAATTTTGTAAGTAGTGTAAAGAAGCAATGAGGATGTTTATTTTGTTTTTATTTGGCTGTAAGTAAGCTTTACCGCAGGCAGGGTGAAGAAGGAGATCCCGAGCAGGGCAAAGCCAGCAGATAGCATTCGTCCAGTCCAGGTTTTAGGAGTCTTATCTCCATAACCTATAGTAGTGAGGGTGATCTAATAAAAACAAAAAACAAACACAAAATAAAAAATAGGAAGGGTCAATGGAGAACTTTCGAGTCACCATGTACTTATATTTGTATCTGTATCTGTGAACTACATAACTTAAGTTTTGATCTTAATTTGCCAAGATGATGAAAGACTTGCCAATCTGGATCAGATAACTTTGAATAAAGGCTATTATAATGATTTATGACAGAATGTCCTTTAGGACTCAGATTTAAAATTGTTTACAAAAGTGAACAAAATGTAATTTAAATTTTTTTGTATTTACATTTTTAAATTTGATTCTAATACATTCATTAATGTTACCACAAACTGCATAGTCCCAACATTATTCCACATAAACTGAACAGAAAACAATTCTGTTTTCTTTAAAAATTCATGCTCTAACCCGCTAATAACTGACTGCATAAAACACATTGGGGTCGATATAAACTGTTTATCCTCACTGCAAGTGAGCTGGTGTTTAGCGTAGTTTGGGTTATTTTTCTTTTTACTTTGTGTAATTTTGTTTATGGTTTTTGAGGATGACGGTATGTCAAGCAACTTGTCCATTTTGGCATCTGGTTAATTTGGCTAGCTTTTACCTAGTGACAGACTGAATTTGTGGCCAAAATAGCACAGAGCTTTACTGTCTTTGACATCAACAACAAATATACAGGAAGCGTTAAAGTTAATACATCTATTTTTCTATGCATGATTACCTGGTTAGTTACACTGTATTATTTGCACTTAGCATTGCTTTTCCCCTGCAATTTGCGACCTCATCAGAACAGACCTGCTACCTAGTAGTTATATATACATATATATATATATGTTCTAGATATTTTTTTGTAATACAGATAAATCTGTATGTGTTTATGTCTACACTTATGCATAAATATGCATTTGTGTATCTTTTGGGTTGAAACAACCCATATGAGCCTGAAATTTATTCTCTGAACCATCAATGGCATCCAAGCGAGACCAGAGATGGCGTTTGTCATTTTGTGCCATCATGATTACTTTCTATCTCCATGGAAATTGAATCTAATGGGCCTCCGTATAACCTTTATGGAAACGGTTTCAATTTCCCAAACAAGGTGGAAGGCAATGATCAAAAGGCTAAAAAGTTTGAGCCTGAAAAATATAACTGAAATGTGATATCAATGATCATATTAAACTGAAACCAGTACATCTTGCAGTTTTCCAGTAATGTTGGACATTAGCAAGAGTGGCGAAAATTACCCAGGAATAATTGCGTAAGAGTTGCAGAATGCTAAGAACACGCATTTGGCACCACAAAAACTTCTTTTGTGAAGCTCAGTATAAGTCAGAATATTACTTGGACTCTGGTGAAATGTACCATTGTGAGGAGATGTGTGGTGTGGAGACTCACCGTGCCCCACCACAATGCATCCGCATAGGTGGCAAAGTCTTTATTGAACTCCTTTTCCACCAGATAAACCAGGAAAGAGGAAAAGATGAGCACAAGGAACCCAATGTACCAGGCGGTGACCAATTCCTGTTCGACAGAGAAGAAGATACTGACATTAAGAGGACATCTGCACACCAGGATGATACTTACAAAACTACATAAAGTACTTCAGGAAATGATACAGTAGTTTTTGCTCATAAAACAAAGCGTGCTTTTAAATTAGTATATCAAAGTCATTCAAAAAAAAAAAAAATTCTAGATGGTGACTTGTCAATACAATAAACTTCCCTTGCTGTGTGCATAAACTACAGATCCCAGAAGCTTCCAAGTTCCTCCACGGCGGTCCATGCGTACCATTCGCAAGATCTGTAAAAACCTTAAGCTTCGCAGTGCAGATGTTGCAAAAATGTTGCTTTGACTCCCAGCTGAAACCACCGCAACAGAGGCAATAAGCACTATAATGTCTGACGGTTGGGGGAAAAAAACAGAAAAATTTATGTTAGAAAACATTTTAAATGAGTAGCATTATCGCAGAATATCACAGGAGATATCATTTGCCATGTGTGCTTTAACTGCATGTAAAATTCTAAAATATTTATGTAGATGCATGGTCCTCTGGACAATTTAATTCTGACTGGTCGAATGCTTTTGCATTTGGCAACATACCAGTTTCTTTTCTTTAATCTTGTTGCCAGGCCAGTTGTTTTCTATTTTATAATGGACTATTTTTCTTAGTAGATAATAAAAGAGATAATAAAATAAATAAGCAGTAATAAGAAATAAATGTATTAGGGAGTATAATGTGTAGACAGCTGGTCATTATTCCTAATGGGTGATCAGGGCCCAGAAATCATATTTTTAAGGAGACTCATTAAGACAAAACTGACTGTTTTAAAATATGACGATCTTAACTGAAAATACATTTAACCTGCATCATCTTTTTGGTTCAATCTATGAAAGCGGCACCTGACTTCCTAGGTGACCTGTCCTTGTAATAATTATACTGTAAATAAAAAAAGTGAATCTAAATCTAAAATGAAACTGCATGTTCTTGAATAAAAACACTTGAGTGGAGAAAAAAAGATTTCAGTTTACATCTTAATTTTGTGTGTTTTAATTAATTGAGATTATTTTAATAAAATTAATTTTAATAATTTAAAGTCATAGTTTTTAAGTGTTAGTTTTCTGAGGCCTCCTAGTGAACCCAGACTCCCTGGTCGAGAACCACCACTGTACATCAATGAAACATATGTCTTCTGTTTTTATGTAAATGTCTCATTAACCTGAAATACTGTCAAGTTTAATTCAGGTAAATGAGAATGACATCTCCTCAGTTCAAACTAGACAATTTACTTCTTAAATGAAAGTTCACAGAGGTACGTAGATTAATATACATTATTGAAAAGAGTGATTTCCAAACTGTTATTTTGCCCATATTCTGTGGGAAAAGAGGATTGAGGGAGGGGAAAAGAGGGAGAAAGAAACAAAAAAGAACAAGAGAAGGACACGGGAAGTTCACACAGAAACCACATCCACTTGGAGAAGCGACATCAAACCCTCAAGGAACACAAACAACTCCAAGGCACTACTCAACTGCAATAATATTTTCTTTCTCTTTTTGATCCTCCTCTAATTTCTCATATTCTTTGTAGCTGATGAACTCAAACTTTCCGGAGAAAGGGCATTCATGCTCAGCCACTCTGCTGCTCTCTGCTGTAGTCTGTCGTTATAAGTCAAATCAACACATTACATGTGTTCTTAAAGTCTTCAGGGAGCCTCGAGCTGGGAGGGAAATGCTTATTTAGGTGTAGAAGTGCACTCTGGATCTATAAATTATGACTCCAGTTATCCAGCACAGCAGAGAGATGACTCATGAACTCAAAAACATCAGGCCGTCACATGAAACAGCCCACCATTACAATTCAGAATCAGCCCTGTTGAAAAGTGAATTTTTTTTGTTCCACTATCTAATAAAAAAGAATGTTGAAGTATTATGGGGTCCAAAAGCCTGAAACCTCTAGTGACAATGCTTTTATTTAGCATGTGTCTAATTGAATACAACTCATATAAAACATCTAACAATCTGTTTTGTTCTAAAAAAAAGGGTAACACTTTATTTCGATAGTCCACTTTAGACATTCTATTAACAGTAAGTAACTTTGCAACTACATGTCAACTATCAGTTAGTAGAGTATTAGTAGATTGTCTGCTTAATATCTTCTAACACTTTCTTTGTCAACTTATTCTACTAACCCTAAACCTACCCTAACAGTCTACTCTGAGAGTTAGTAGACATGTAGTTGCAAATTAATGAGAATTAGTTGACATGTAGTTACAAAGTTACTTATAGTTAATAGAATGTCTAAAGTGGACTATCGAAATAAAGTGTAACCAACAAAAGTCCTAAAACTTTTCATGTTTATGTCAGATTTAAAGGACAGCAATATGTATAGAGGACTCATATTTCAGACGTTTGGACGCTCATTCACCCATTCGACACCCATTGACTGCAGATGACCTATTTGTGAGCAAATGATGTAATGCTAAATTTCTTCAAATCTGTTCCCATGTATGAAGAAACAAATGCAACTACATATTGGATGGCCTGAGGGTGAGTTTATTTTCAGCAAATTTTCATTTTTAAATGAACTATTTATTTAAAATAGATTTTGAATACCAGATTTTCAGTAAGGTCAATGCTATATATCAAACTACCCTGATGAGAAATCTAGCTACACAATGCAGTATATACATTTTAAATTTTATGCCAGCAAACTAAATCTGAAATAAATGTTTTTTTTCTTTGTGCAGTATGTGATGAACTAACTTTGAGAAATGGCAGGGGACAAGCATTCTTGGTGTTGCTATAAACTGCTGGAGTGTTTTCCTGCACTACAAAAATATCACATACATCATCATCTGAACACTATTCTTTCTCTGGCAGGGTTCATTCATCAGTTTAACACACAAATACCATCTAATGGTTGCTAATGACTTGTTCAATTAATTAGGAAACGTACACTTAATTTAAATTTGACAAAGCAAAATAAACCTTGTCTGAATAAGTTTATTCTGGAAACAGCTTCCCAACCCATTTGTTAAAAAAAACTTAAAACTAACTCTCCTGCTATAAAGCCACCTTCACAAGTCTCTAAAAACATCCATTACCTTCAAATTTGTTTCAAAAAGTAGCCTAATGGTTTTATGATGAAGTTTCACATGGATATGGAAATTGAATGCCCTAAAGACCAACCATTAATCAAATTGTCATCACCACATTATTTGATATAGAATGGTGCAGGTATGACGTTAAAACCCGGAAGACTAATTCGCCATGGGTTCCCTCAAGATTTTCCTATGGGTTTTTTTTTAAATTTATGAGTAAAATATGGTCTGTGGTAAACCTAACTTGACGATACTTGAACGTTTTGCTCTACAATGTAAATTACACACACCCATACTGAAAACGCAAAATTTGAAGCTGTTAAGTTTATTTAAAAAAAACGTATGTTTCTAATAAATAGCTACATTAGAATGTACGGGGTGTGAGTATATGCAGTTTACACTGCAGAACAAAACATTCAAGTATCGTCCAGTTAGGTTTACCATAGACTTTAGACTTTATTTTACAATTTTTTTTTTGAAAAACCTTATTATAAAACTCTATAGGAAAATTTCGAGGGAACCCATGGCGAATTAGTCTTCTGGGTTTTGACGTCATACCTGCACCACTTTATTATAAGTGGGTATTTTTCAGGTTTTCACACATTTTAGTGGCTGCCTAGTTCAGCTCTAAGTGCACTAGCAAGGGAGTCAAAATCATTCTAGTAGAGAGACATTTTCTCCATATAACTTCCCAGATTGCCCGCCTAAAAATCTGTGAAAAATATTCAATCCAAAATTGTCAAGGATGAGCACAATGAATATATGAAATAAGTATGAATCTTGTTTTCCAGTAGATTATGTTTTTAATTAACTCTTATCCCTAGTATGCATAAAACCGCACCAATTTCATAATGGCACTGTATGGCTGAACAGCTGCAATGAAGATGTACAATTCACCAAGTCTGTATTTATTTACCATTTCAAACAACTGTTTTCTTTGTGAATATACTTTAAAATGTGATTTATTCCTGTGATGCGAAGCTGAATTTTCAGCAGCTATTATTCTAGTCTTCAGTGTCACATGCTACTTCAGGAATCATTTTAATATGCTGATTTGCTGCTCAAGAAACATTTCTTATCATCAATATATATTTGATGGCCTAAAGATACATCAGGCAAGGATGAAATGCACAGAGCGGGAGAACGTACTGCAGCGCACAGGATCTGATTCTGGTGAGACGCAGGAGGAGCCCGGCCAGGAATCACCCCACAGAGCCCAGTCCCTCCAAGCAGTCGAGCCCTCCAATTCCTGCAGAGTAGTTCCAAAAAAGCGGATCAAGTGGCCTTCAGCTAACAGCCAAACCATGTGGTCACAGTTTGACACCGATGTTTGCGAGATCCTGAAAGCTACGGCTAAAGGGGAAGTGGACAGCCGGCTTGAGGCCATGATGGCGGTCATTGTCGGCTATGCGTCTGAGAGATTTGGCCTTGTCGAGAGTAGAAACACCAAGCCCACCTACTCTAGGAACCGTAGAGCCATAAAGATATACCAACTGCGTCAGGAGCTTTGAAGTCTCAAACATCAGTACAAGAGGGCAAGTGAAGAAGAAAAGCAACCACTTGCTGAGCTTCGTGACATCCTAAGAAAAAAGCTCATGTCCATGCGCAGGGCAGAGTGGCACCGAAGGCGGGGTAAGGAAAGAGCGAGGAAGCGTTCTGCCTTTATTTCCAACCCTTTCTCCTTCACTAAGAAGCTTCTAGGTGACAAGCGCAGTGGCAGTCTCATGTGCTCAACTGAGGAAGTAAACTCTATCTTGCACAATACCCTGAGCGACCCAGATAGAGAACTGGAACTGGAACCATATACAGGCCTCATAAGTCCACAATCTCCGACATTTGACTCTTGTTATGAGAGAGCCCAGCTGGATAGAGGTTCAGGAGGTGGCAAGAAGAGCCAGATCAGCGTCCGCTCCAGGGCTTAGCGGTGTCCCATACATTGTGTACAAGCTCTGCCCGCAACTCCTTCGGCACCTGTGGAAGAGTCTGAGGGTGATCTGGCGCAGGGGAAGAGTCGCCAAGCAGTGGAGATGTGCAGAAGGCGTACGGATCCCCAAGGAAAATAATTCAATAAACATCAGTCAGTTTAGAGTTATCTCACTGCTAAGCGTCGAAGGCAAGATTTTCTTCAGCATCCTGTCACGACAACTTACTGAATTCCTCCTAAAGAACAAATATATTGATACTTCTGTGCAAAAGGGTGGAATTTCAGGAGTGCCTGGCTGTTTGGAACACACAGGAGTCATTATTACACAACTCATCAGCGAGGCTCGAGAAGGAAAAGGAGACCTCACTGTATTATGGTTAGACCTTGCTAACGCATATGGATCCATACCTCACAATCTTATTGTGCTTGCCCTCCAACGACATCATGTTCCCAGCAAAATTATGGACCTTATCCTGGACTATTACAGCAATTTCAGTCTAAGAGTCACTGCTGGATCAGGTACATCAGACTGGCATCGACTAGAGAAAGGCATAATTACAAGTTGTACCATCTCAGTCATTCTCTTTGCCCTCGCCATGAACATGATCGTCAAGTCAGCAGAGGTGGAGTGCAGAGGCCCTGTGATGAAAACGGGAGTGCGACAGCCCCCCATAATAGCCTTTATGGATGACCTGACCGTCACAACTACATCTGTCCCGGGCAGTAGGTGGATTATTCAAGTGCTAGAAAAAGTCATTAACCCTTTGAGCGGTATTTTAATTTCCGTGCCACTGGGAGTACGGTCCCACATATGGGATTTAGAACGTTCGGTGACGTCACATAACTGCCAAATTCAAACTGTGCTTTCGCGGTTTAGCTGGCGCTGAGCCAGAGAGAGAAGTGCACTATTATGACAACTATGCAGTGTTTTTAACCACAAAATACACACATAAGTCTATGGAAGCAACAATAACAATCCATTCAAATTTAATTTGCCGATGTGTTTTATTCATATCAGATATGCATAGTGTAAGTAATTATAAAGTTCACTCTATTCTTCTCCCAGTTCACTGGCCACTTATTACTTGTATTTAGGGAGAAATTGATGAATTCACGTTCTGTAAATCCGACTGACAGGACTGCAGTGCGAACAAACATGGCGGCACCCATCTCACATTACAGATCACGATCAAGATCATTTAGAAAGGTTTTTAAACGACAAAACACACTCATTTACACATATTTGTGAATTGGAATATCAGATTGTTCATGACATGGAATGCAAGTTTGTGAATATTTTAAATAAAAAAGGAAAAAGGAAATAAAAGCGATCCATCTGTCATACAGTGTTATTGTGGCTGCGGTGTGTCATGTGACAAGCATGACGCGTCGCCATGGAAACAGTAAGGGGAAACGTTCTAAAATAATGGTCGCCTTAAAAAAAACAACTCTGGGGGGACCGCAATAATATTTTAAACTCACGACTGAAAGGGTTAACTGGGCAAGGATGAGCTTTAAGCCAGCAAAATCAAGGTCGCTAGTGCTAAAGAGGGGGAGAGTAGTGGATAAGTTCCGATTTTCACTGAACGGTGCCACAATTCCATCCATTACTGAGCAGCCAGGCAAGAGCCTCGGTAAGCTCTTTGACTGTAGCCTCAAAGACTCTGCCTCCATCCAGAAAGCTAGTAAAGAGCTGGAGACTTGGCTTAGTAAGGTGGACAAATCAGGTCTTCCAGGGAGGTTTAAGGCCCGGATTTACCAGCATTCTATCCTGCCCCGGATCCTGTGGCCCTTGCTAGTGTACGAGGTGCCCATAACAACTATTGAGGCCCTGGAGAGAAAGATCAGCAGCTATCTGTGAAGGTGGCTTGCCTACCTCGCAGTCTGACCAGTGCTGCTTTGTACGGCACCAGCAATGTCCTGCAACTCCCGATTAGCAGCCTCATTGAAGAGTTCATGGTGGCAAGAACACGGGAAGTATGGCAGTATAGAGAGTCCAGTGATCCAAAGGTGGCAGCAGCTGGCATACAGGTGCGAACAGGCAGGAAATGGAGTGCAGAAATATCGTTGGAAGCTGCGGAGTCACGACTGAGGCACAAGGCGTTGGTGGGGCCCACAGCAACAGGGCGTGCAGGTTTTGGCTACTTCCCGGTTATGAGAGTTGACAATGCGCAAGGTAAAGAACGTCAACATCTTGTTCAAGGGGAAGTGCGGGCAGGCGTGGAGGAAGTAAGGGCTAGCAGGATGGTGGGAATGGGGCAGCAAGGAGCTTGGACTAAATGGGATAACGTTCAGCAACGTAAGATCACTTGGGCTGACATTTGGAAAAAAGACTTCCATCAAATCAGATTCTTAGTCCAAACCATTTACGATGTCTTACCAAGTCCAGCAAACGTCCACATCTGGGGTAAAAGTGAGACACCCTCCTGCCCCCTCTGTTCAGGAAGGGGATCACTAGAACATTTCCTTAGCAGCTGCCCAAAATCCCTTGGAGAAAGGCGCTATCGCTGGCGCCACGGCCAGGTGCTTAAGGCAGTTGCTGAGAGTATTGCCACAGCCATCAAGGCCATCAAGGGCCACCACCATAAGCCAAAGACCATCAAGTTCCTCAGAGCTGGAGAGAAGGCCCACCCACAGCTGAGAGTAAAGTCTGGTCTCCTCGCAACTGCTACTGACTGGCAACTGGAAGTGGATCTTGATAAACGACTGAAGATCCCAACCAGAATAACATCTACACAGCTTCGTCCAGACATGATCATTGTTTCAGATTCCACCAAACAATTGATCTTGCTGGAGCTTACTGTGCCTTGGGAAGAGCGCATGGACGAGGCCAATGAGAGGAAGCGTGCTAAACACCAAGAGCTGGTTGAAGAGTGCAGGAGGCAGGGCTGGCAGGGGTTTTGCAGGGCGATCACTCTGCAAAGCATTCACACTTCTAGGTATCACCGGGGAGGCGAAAAGGCGATCAAATCCACAACTGAAGCTGCAGAGAAAGCCACTAGGTGGCTTTGGATTAAGAGGGCAGAACCATGGGCAATTGCTGCTGGGACACAGGCCGAGGTCTGATCAACACCGGCTGGGTCGCTTGGGCGAGGGTGTCTGATGTTGAAAGACCCGAAACACCCAATGACCCCAGGATACATCACTGATGATGTGTCCCAGCGCATCTGCATGATGTATCTTTCACCATTTGATAAATTTTTTCGGGATTGTCACTTTTTAGCAATTTAATGCATCCATTATGAATAACATCATGTGCTTTAGAAATACCACTGAATACTGTAGGGTCACCAAATATTTGGACCTCCCATAACCAATGATGATGTGGGTGTTTGTTTCTTTAACATGTGTCATTGCGAGTAACCAGGGTTGAAAATGAACACATTGGAACCATCAAAAGCAATTAAATCAGCTTTGGCAGGTAAATAAAATGTTGCTACTCCTTTATTTATACCATACACTACAGAAAACCTTGTGGCCCCAGAACATTTTTCCTCCAGATTAAAAAAAAAAAGAAAAAAGAAAAAGAGCAATGAATTCCCAAAATGTCTTCACATTCTTGTCACAGATGCAATTTCTTTCAAATCTCATACTGTATGATGCTGTGAGTGACTTGCTGGCCTGTGCTGTTTATATAAACACACACACTATATATATATATAAATAATGCTATTTACAGTTTCATGGAGGAAAGAAATGTTTATGGCCAGTAAATCTGGTCATCTCTCAGGTTTGAACAGGTTAGATAACAGTGAACTCCTTTTATAATACAGATCTCACTCTATGACCTCATTTAGAAATGAGAAAAGTCTGATCTTAAACTATGAAAGCCTCATGATTCTCATTTCATGGACGGAAACTTTGCACATTGATTAAAGACTCACCTATGACACAGAACGGCTTCCTTGCGAAGCGAAGTCGCCCCTGCCATCCTCTGTAACGGCAACAACAACCAGCAGACCAGATTCGAATGATGTACTCGAGCCCAAACACCACAATCATCACAAACTCCTACAAAGACAAAGAAAGACATTTTCAAGTTTGTTTGTGTGGGTGTGTCCTTGTATCATCTGTGGTTCTAAAAATTATAACTCTGTTAACCAACTACATTACAGCTACATTACATACATCACTGGAATTACACAGTGAGAGAAGTACTGTACATTGTGCACAACAGCACTTTTTAATAAATAAACACAGATGGAGGTGTCCTTGCCTGAAAAATACAATCTGTGGCTCAGCTATTTCTTGACTGAAGTGGAATAGTCAGGTAATAATCAGATATCCTGATTATGGATCCATTAGTGAGCTCTTTTTTATTCATATATACTATATATTTAGTGCTACTTCCAGTCCTTTGTTTGTCAAACTACAAGCTACTTATAATTTAAAGAAATCAACTACAGTACAGTTCAAATGTTTTCAAAAATGATTCAGACAGAGCACAGGTTTTCTGGCAAAAAAAGTCATTTATCTAAATAAATAATGATTGAAAAAACAGAGATAAGTGCCCTATTTTTACAGATTTTTTCTTAGAATGCATCTGAATAAATTAATTGACTAAAATTAATCAGACTTCTATATTCTTCAAACAGTTGAGAGACAATGTACAATTTAGGTGATTGTGTTTGATTAATAATTCATATTGCCCACTATAAAACATTTTGCCTACTATAAAGCATATACAAACACATACACATATACAAAAGTGTGTAAACATAATAATGCACACATACAGCAGTTAGATGTGGACTGGTAACCTTATATGGAGTTCCATACTCAATTCAAAGAGGTCAAAGCCATTTTAAAAGACCTCTATTTTCTTGACTTACATCCTGTCTTTGCAATGTCAATTAAAGGGGCAGCAGTATGACTGAATAAAAGAACTTCCATTATGATCATACAAGTAGCTTCAGAGCACTGCCTACAGATGTTGAACATCATACAGATCATGTTTGGTGTCAGCTGAGTCAATAAAACAAATCAGGTCAATTTGTATGGCCATCATTACCAGTAGACAAACCAGCAGGCTTCCAGGAACAGAAAACCAGCATAATATGAGCCTTTGATCCAGTGTTCATGTCTCTCACCTGTTGCTGGCTTATGTCAGGGCTTTGTAATCAAATAACTATTGACAATATTCCATCATACTGCATTATGCTGGATCAAGCAAACCATAAGGCATAAAAGTGGGGAATATTTGGTTGCATTTATTTTGTGATTTACTGATTTGGTTGACTTGACCTGTGTTGTACAGTACTATTAAATTTTCACCATATTTGCCTTTAATTATGTGTCGAGACACGTCATCAGACAGATATCTGCTGAATTTGGTGGACGGCAGAGGAAATTTACTGCAAAGGGAGCTGTTGCGATCTGCGTTGCCGGCTAGGACACAAATGAATCTCAGTAAGTGTTGCGGATTGAATTTAAAATGGGCACTATCCCACTGAACTGCACTGAGAAAAGTAGAGAATATTGCCTATATCTCCTATGCCAGGCAGTATCTGACTTTTTCTTCTTAAATACTATAACAGTGGTAATCATAAGCATTGAAGCATAGACTATACAACATCAATAAATGTATGATGTAGCATTATATAAGGCCCAAGACATACAATTAGCTGCAGTATTAGAGTACAGTTAACACAAAGTTCATGTGATGTTTTTCTTTAAACTTCTTAGCATGAGACTGTTGTCATGCTTTATCCTGTTTGGATTTTGTTTGACACTGTAGTTCAGCTCTTACCAAGATCAGGAGACTTCGAGAGGCCATTTCCTGGTGATCTGGAATGGTAGAGAACACAGACAGCACCAAGCAGCCAAACACCAGGACAAACCTGTCAAAAGACATGAGGAAGAACACAAATTACTTTATTGAAATACTTTGTCATATATGAAAAAAACGTGTATTTAAGGTTCAACGTTAAATTCAACTGATATTGATAGAATAAGGCAATAAAAAAACTTTCCTTCAAATATTTCAAACTCTAAGTACCATAACATTAATTTCCCATCAACAATATGAGATATGGCATGAGGGTAACCACTGTTCAGAGAACAACTGTGTCTGGAGATTTGCATTATTGACCCCTTCAAATAAGCGGTGGGAGACATCTGTATTTGATCATTGGCCTTCTGCGTCAGCCGCCTGATCTCTCTGTCTCCGTTCCACTAGCTTTATCCCTTTTGCTCCATCTAGTCTGGTTCTCACTGTCTCTTTTTCTCAACTACTTCGTCCATTGTCAAACTTTGGTAAATCCCATCTTCTAAAGCCAAGTAAGATTACATTGCTGACCTCTACATAGACATAAGAGTTTCAAAGCCTAATGGCCCATGAAACACATTGCTATGACCTAATGCAAGTGGACAGAACTGAATAGATCAGAGAAAGTACAACCTTTACTGGCCCTTTGACTTGATGATGAACAGTCTTTGCTGCAGTGTGCAGTTATCAAAGAGCTTTGCACCCAACAGCATTGATGCAACAATCATCATTCTTACGAATAAGTACTGCCACTTTCCCCTGTTTTCTATAAAAACAGCTCTACTTTGCAAAATTATCATTAGAGCTAATTAAGCACCATCTTCATCATAAATGTTTACAGCATTTGTAAGACTGAAAATAGGAGCTGTGCATTGCTCTTGAGACTCCTTTCGAGTGGTGCCATGTGGTCGAGCTGGACTCTATCTAAACTGACCCGAGTAAACTAGAAGAGGCTGTAATTTAATACCGTATGAGAAGGGGCTTATAAAACAGAGGTTAAAGGCTTCATCCAGCATTGGTGCACTGTTTGTGTGAAAGCAGTGGGCGTGATGGGGTGCCTCACCCTTTGACCTGCCCTCCACTCGGAAACAGCGGCTGAGCTCCTCTACAGAGAACACAGGGCAGAGAGCAGGGGCAGTGTTTTCCATAGGCTGTCGTATGGCAATGTCATTGCTGCATATCTGCATTTGCTCATAATTCCAGTTCTTTCCAAACAATTTGATTACAAAATATTGCATGTGCAGTGATTTGGCCGTAGGCATGAGGCTGGAGGTAATCACAGACATGCTGATATTCAGAGAGACATCACGTTTACAAGTGTGATATTGCTTTTATACCAGTGTTGCTATTGTTAATTAAAACAATTACAAAACATTAATTGAAATAAAATGGAAATAAAATAAAATAAACTATACATATTAGAAGAAAAACTTATAAAACTTAAATGAAAATCAGAAACTCTGCCTTGGCAACTAACTGAAATAAAATAATAACTGAAATAAAATAAGTGGAAGTAATGATTAAAACTTAAATATAAAGCTAAATATAATTAAATAAATTATACAATTGACAAAAGCACAAGAAAATTACTAAAAATGTCAAATTAAATTTAAATGAAAATTAAAAATATAAAAATAAAAGCCAATTTAAAATATTAATAAATGCTATAAAACTATAAAATAACACTATATCGGATGATAAAATGTAAGTAATTTGCCTTATTGTTCAATGAACGGCTTAAATTTTAGAAACAATGGCAGGTGCTTTGTCTGTTTTTACCCCAGCAATGGAAATAGTTTTAGACAAGTGTCACAGCAGAGCCATTGCACGTACATACAGTAAGGTGGTGTTTTCTTTCTTGCAGTTACTTGTTTAGTTCCTGAATGAATTAAGCGGTTGAGTGAATTATTCAATGACTCACTCATAAATACAGTCACTTGTATTATTCCTAAACAAAAAGAGTTTTTTTTTAATATATCAGCTTTGATTCAGTGACTCATTTGCCACCAACTACTGAAGGAATCACTGAAAATTCCCTACTGCCAATACGCAGATTGACAGTTTGTCTGGAACTCACCAACACAGAAGCAGAGTGCTACAAACATTAAAAAGTCCCAGTGCTGTTTAACTCGACCAACCAGAATTGGTCTATAATAGCAACTAACTTTTGTATAATTCCCAATAAAACCTTGAGAGAAACTAAATAAATAAATAAAATAAAAATTGCACGGTGACATTTTCAACAACCACCTATACTGGATGGATGGTTGAAATGAAGTAGCGGAGAAAGTAGACTGCGATAGACAGTACAATTATCTGTCAAGCAGCCAGTGCCTGCTGTTCTTTAGGGCTCTAGTATTTAAAGAGAGCTCTTCTACTCTCCTGCCTCTTGTCAGCTCACTCAGACAGGACTATTTCAGTGAAGCGCTCAGGGCTAAAATGCTCTTTTTTTTTCCAGAGGAAAAAGGAAAAAGAACAAGTGTATGGAACTGAAGTAGCTCCCCTCATCAATCATCCGTTAGCCCTAGCTAATTACACAACCCTGCTCTCCTACCTTGTTCTTTTGTACCTGCATGTCATTTCCTGCCCTGGTGGGTGGCAGTTGGTGTCTGTGGAGTGTCACGGCCTTTGATGTTGAAAGAGATGATCTTAACATTTACATGCAGACCACTGTAAACACACACTTTCACTTTCTCTGAAGTGGCACTTAATAGGCATCATTTTGCATAATCAAATTGATGTGTTTTGAAGGTGAGTGCCAGGGACGAGTGACTAATGAACCAAATCTCCCTCTCACACAGATATGTATCACGCCATATCATTATTTCTTATTTGATGTTCAAAACAGCAGATGGAAGCCTGAAATTATATTTCTCCCAATCCCTGTCACTGTAATTTATATCACTGAACATGTACACATAGTATTATACATAGTTAATAATCAAGTCTCATATGAATGATCACGTCTATGCCTTTTTTAAGCAAATAGCAATGTAGTAGTGACCTCAGAAGGTGCTGTAAAAAGTCTAAGTCACATAGAATTTAAATGTAAAGCAGGGGCAAAAAAAGAGACAAATCTGGTGTGTGCCTAAAAGCTTTTTTTCTTTACTGATGTGCTGTACTGATGCATGAGCTGTCCGTGGTCCTGCACGCAATTATAAAAGCTGCACAGAAGGTCTGTAACGAATCTTGACACACAGGCAATGATCACCAAAATCCTCACAAAGCTGTACTGGCCCCTATAAGTTAAAGAGCTGACATCCGTATTTAACTGACCCATATCAGTAAAACTAAAGATTTATAGAAGCTAGCTGACTCTCACCTCACAAGAGTAACCTTGTAACCTTACAAGCAGTGCTCCCCAAACAAAACAATCCTCCAGACATTACCAACTGTAAAACAAAATATGTTTAGAAGCTAGCATGGTGTCTCTGTGTCAGAGACAGAAGGACTGTCCTAACATAAACAAGACAAAGAGTGTGTGCATATGTGGAGGGATTGTATATCAAGCTTTTCAAAATACGAAATTTACAGCGATGCCAGCTGTCCATTAAAGCAAGGGCAGCATCTGTTTGTTCAACAATGACATTATTCTACACCACAAGGCTTAATTTCCACGCAACAAAACAAACAATCCCCACATAACCCATCAATTAGTCTGGATACAGTCTCTCTTTAGATTCATATGCCTACAATTCACTTTTCAACCATGTCTTTACTTCAGGTTCTGTATAAACTATGTTAGCAGTAACAGGCTGTCGTCAGCCGTCTCACCATGTGAACCACGCTGCTTGCAGTGTCATTGGCTCCTTGTCAGCGTTAGAGCTACTGATGTGCTGATGGTTGCCTCCTACTGAGAAAATGGTTCTCTCTTCTCTCTTAATACTCCTTATGAAGAAATTCATTTTCAAACTGTAAAGTTTTTGTCTCATTTGAAGACAATGCCATCAGGGATAGCAATCAATGCAAGGAATGCTTGATCCTGCATCCAGCCCAACCAGGACTTACTCCCACAAGAAATACACTCATAGCATTCAGTACTGCATAACCAGAAGTTCATCCAATTTAGACATCCTTACAGCTCAAATAATGAATGGGGATTTACTAAATAATTAATGCAAGTGCTTAAACAAAATGCTAGCTATACTAGCTTCACATTTATGCTCTCAAACCCTCCCGAATCCTGGCACGGTTTATTGCCAGTGCAAGAGCCCTATACTGTAACTGTAATGAGTTGTGGTATTCAGCATTAGCAATTATGCTGTCAATAGAGCTTAACAGTTATTGACCCATACGGAAATAAAATGGTGATATATAATTTTGACTTGTATATAAAGTATAACAATACATTTAAAAAATAATTGTATTATTATAAATGTATGTTTGCAATAAATCATTTAAGTACATGCCTATCTTTTATATTTATACATTTAATATCAAAATGTATTGACAGGTATGAAATGGTTCCAATTTCTAACAGGTTTCATATATGTTTTTCATATGGTTTCATACAGCCCACTTACGGTTTTATCATAAATTTGCTCTTCACCACTTCATACTAAGTGCAAACCGTTATAATGCAAATGAGAGAAAGTGAGAAAGTCAAAGACTGCTACTAAAACCAGCACTGAAAACCCTCCACTGTATTGTAAAGTCTCCAATGAGAGCCTGCTAACGGGATGTCTGGGCTTTCTACGTCAACTGATGTGTGATAAAAGTGAAGGGATGAAAGAGTTGCTTACCCTTTGATGACAGCAACTCCAGACAAAATTGCTTGTTAGTATACAGCACTAGCCCAAGCAACTTACAGTAGACTGCACATGTAAAGGCACTTGCACCATAATGTGTCTGTATTTACAGATTTTAGTGTTTAGCAGCACACTGAGATAAGCTGTGCCAGAGGCTAATCTTCACAGTATCAAAGCACTATGCTTTATCTTAGCACACCGACCCTTCTTAGTCTGGAGGAGTCGACGCTAGTTGCTAAAAGTCAGAGTTAGTCTGCAGATTTTGGGTAGTTAAGAGTTGAAAGATTTCACAGAAAATCACGTCATGTATTATGAGCACAGATTTTTTTTTTAGCTTCAGACTTATGATTCCATCAAGTCTGTGGATTTCAAACATATTTTAGAAAACATATTGTTTTCATCTGTCATACATCTGGCAACGAGGCACATGCTTCTGCATGAGTTTATTGTGTCTGGTAGTGTATGCTCTCTTCAGTCGTTTAGTGTGTGATTCCCAGTTCCCCCTCGAGGGAACTCACACTGCGTCGGTAACGACACTAGGGAAACCCCTCAGCGTAGCGCGTCTGAAGCATGAATGAAACTATTCCAATCCTGATTGGTGTTGCGTCATGACGTAACATGTGACGGCACCGTGCTATCGGCCGCTCCATGGCAGCCATGGTGGCCACGGAGAGACATTTGTGGCTAAATTTATCGGGGATGAAGGAAAAGGACAGGGCCTTTCTCCTAGATGCCCCGATATCGCCTGCTGGCCTGTTCGGTGACGCAGTCAATATAGTCGTCGACAGGTTTCAGGAAGCGAAAAAGCAGTCTGCGGCTTTTATGCAGTATCTCCCTCGCCGCTCTAAATCACCGTCACATGTTACGTCATGACGCAACACCAATCAGGATTGGAATAGTTTCATTCATGCTTCAGACGCGCTACGCTGAGGGGTTTCCCTAGTGTCGTTACCGACGCAGTGTCTCGTTCCCTTTCTCGGGGAACAAGGGTTACAGTCGTAACCCGAGACGTTTTTTCTCTATAACCATTTACAAAGTCGGCAAGTGTATGATGCCAAGTATTTTAAAATCAGTTCAGATAAGAGTCATGTAGTGTATTTCAGCCTTTACTCACTGCTACATATGTTTGTGTGTGTAAATGCTTTTTGATAATTTGATATTAAAATATGTAATATTATCAGCCTGCATGCTTAATTGTGAAAACAATGACAGATGTGTGTTATACAAACAAACAAATACGTACTTTATTAATCCCATGACGACAATTGCAGATTTATGTGATGGCTTATATAAAACTCAACTACTGCCTGACTTCAGGGTCAAAGTCCTGAAGCGCTATGCAGCCATGGAGTTAGAGTTTAATCCAAACTAATGATGAGTGCGGAGAGAAATGTAGTTCATGAACTGTGCTTAATGCAACACCACCTGAAATGTGCTTCTGTAGAGGAAGAAATTAACTTAGAACTGAAAGGATGTTAATGTAGAAAGTTATACATGGTTGCACACACTATTAAAAATGCATAAAATTCAACTTTTTTTTACCCAGACTCATTGGAAAAACATGCCTGTGGTGATATGTCTGCAAAATGATATTACATTGCTTCTTGCACATTTAGCGGCAGTTTGAAAATTAAATGTCCAGTAAGTAGTCTTAAAAAGTTAATGCTCTGTAGCGTTTGAAAATAATGTACCAGACAGCTACATTAAAATCTACCCTAAATCTTACTGAAGTGTTACCAAAAGCTCCTGAAGCAACCATGCCATTTTATCTTGCTTCTAAGTCTTTGAGCTCTTTTATCGTGACTCATGTTTCATGGGAATCGTAGCTGAACGCTTCACATTGCACGTGCAGTGCTGTATCAGGTGAGCTAATGAGCAAGTTTACTACACCAGAAAGCCAAACATAAAGAGGCAATTTTGTGATGCAAATATAAAGCTGTATTAGTGTACAAATCTATGGTAAAAGTGTTTTGAGGAGGTCATAACGTTGTATTGTGCAAGGCACTGCATGAAAATATTTCTTTATCAACTGATTATGAACTTCCCCATAATCATAATTTGTTTGAAAAGGAACAAAAGTTGTTGGTGTTTTACTGCCACTAGTGTTCATTTCAGCTGGAAAATGCAACGAATTTAATCAGATATATGTACATCTCTTTTTGTAGGTGGAGGCATGTTTTTTCATCTTTTGATTCCTTTTTGAAGATTCAGGCTTTATTAATTGTAATTGCATGACATAGTGACAGTACATACAAGAGGTGTCCTTTTGTGTTACACAGAAGAGAAAAGCATGACAGCATTTAAATTTTTGGGTGAACTGTTCCTTTCATAAACTACCACCCAGTTTAAATGTACCTGTCAAGGTGAAGATTTTAACTCATTGAAAATGAAGTACAGTAAAGAGGAAGTTTTTCATGGCTGCAAGAGACTTTCCAAAATGTTCAAAAATTATAACAAAAAAGCACATACATCAGATTCAAACATAAAATCCCCTCCTGCTGACTAGCTTCTCTTTCAGCTTAATATAAACTGTTTTTCTGTGCTTCTTAGGAGTGATTGTTTAGCCATGTTGAGAGAACAGCAGCCCCTGCAGTTTCTGTGCCTGAAATAAAGCCCTGGCATAGTAATTGAGGAACTGCAGGGGTCCAGATGCTGAGAGGGCTAGAGGATTACTGCAGTGTTTCTTTCACTTCTAAACCAGCTGCTTCAGAATTTAACAACTCAATCTGTACAAATTGGTTAGTATGTGGTGAAATCTGCCAAACAGTTTAAGGAGGTTTATGTTTCCAAATGACTGAATGCCCTACAGGAAATAATTATGTCCCTAAAAACATCGAAATCTTTTTTAGTTTTATATGTTAACGTTAAATTACAACCATATCCCAAATGATCACTTTGCCTTGTCTTTGCATTGCGACACCTACCTAGCATTACCCCATCAACCTTCCACCATCTTTCCTTGTAACCTTCCAGCATGATACCTCTGACAAACCACAATTAAAGAATAACAGATGGATTGCATGCGTCAACCGTCTAATGATATTTAGCAAGGCAGAACACTTGGAGTGAGAGGAACAGCTGGGCACACCAAATAACATTATAATCCTACTAAGTGTGTAGAATAACACACACAATGAGGTTGCACAATAAATGTTTGATGAACAGTTTCAAGAAAATCAATACGTAATATAAATGTCCCACATCCATCAAACACTTTTAAACACTAAACTGAATACAGCCTTGATTTCATTGATTGCTTTTTAGAAGGTTATGGATAAATTCCCTATCCCCAATTTCACACTCAATTATATAAGATACAGATATAGGTAGGGTGGGCTTATTATGTGTCAATAAGTTATGAAAAAATGCCATAGCCATAACATTGCCTTGACTTAACACAATTGCTTATTGTTCACCCCTGAATCAAAAATCAAAAATTCAGTAACTTGAAAGCACCACATGCAGTTTTGTTTTCAGAATGGGACTGACACCCCAGATACTTTAAAAATCATATTCAAACTGCATTTACAATACATGAGCAGGTATGTTTTATATGTGATGTTAAGTTACAGGTTAGGTTTAAGTGAAAAAAAAAGCGGAGTTCACGAATCAAGTCGGGCTCAAATGAGACCCTGTTAAACATCCACTGCCATCAAGATGCAATTTTGATTGATTTTAAAAGGACAAATTAATTTGAATTAACATGGCATATGAACTTAAAGTGTATCAGAAATAAGAATACTACCTCCGGCCCTCGTCATTGAATAATCCTTATGGGCCAGTTTACACCTGATCACTTCATGTGTTTTCTCTGATCGGATAGCTATCCAATTATGAAAAGACCTTGTGTAAATGCCCTCTGAAATGCTTTTAAGATAGATTTAAATCTGCTGATCACTTACACTGCTTAAGGAGGTGGTCTGAGATTCTTGTCACATATTGACTCTTGGTCAGGACCCCTTAGCGTCACTTTTTACCACTAGGGGTACCCCATTAGCATCATTTTTCGATGTGCAGGGTACTTTGTTGCTTTCAGTTGTATGCCTTATGTGTCAGATCAAGACACATTTAATTATTTGCATGCATTTGTAAAAATAGAAATAATTTTATATACATTTATACTCTCATAGCTATTTTGGAGCACCTAACCCCACCTCTACTCTAAACCTACTTACTTCTCGACAAAATAAAACACGTAACAGGCAAATGAAAGTATAGTCACAGGTATTTTTTGCAAAAACTGACCAAAGCAGCAGTAAAAATTTTTACAAATAAGTTGCATTGCTAGTCTTCTGAAGTCATTCAATATCTTTATGCGAAGAACAGAGTACAACATAAGGTTTTAATCTATGAAAATGATCCCACTCCATTAACACGGTCATATCTCATTCAGAAGATACTCCCGGACTTTAGCATGATGCAGTCGGTCACAAGGCACACACAAGAGCCAATGGCATTTCACAACCAAAGCTGATGTAATGCTTCGTCTGGCGGCAATTTTTGAATTTGTGAACAGACTGCACACATTGATCTGAGCTTTATGGCGGATGGAGACAGTGATTGCATCTGTTCCTCTTACAAATCAATCGTTTTGCCTCAGAAGACTTGGAATAGTAATATTTTTTGAATAAATTGTGACTGTAGTTGTATCTGCCTTTTATATCCTGTGATTTATATTGAGAAATTGTTAGGTTTAGGGGTAAGGGTTGGGTTATGTGCTCAAAAACGCATAAATAGTGTAATGTAATGTAAATACAATTATTCTGGCTGTTTAAATTGAAAAACACACCCCAACATATATGTAATAGTGGTAAAATTATTAACCAATATATAATTAATGACGATAAAATTCTCATGCCCTTCGCATCTGCATATTGACGCCAAAGGTTTCTTAAAGTAACAAAAAGTACCCTGCACATCAAAAATGACACTAAAGGGGTACCCTATGTGTTAAAGAGTGACACCAAAGGGTCCTAACCAAGCGTCAATATGTGACGAGTTGGGAGTGAGAATGTGTTGTTAAATTTGCAGTTAGCGCAAGAATCTCTTTGAAGATCTGATTTATATCCGTTTTGCAGAGACAGATTTATGTGGCCGTGTAAATGGAACCATTTTAACAAATCAGATAGATATCCTATCACTAAAAACACATTAAGTGACCAGGTGTACACAGACCCTATGATGCACAAAAATATAGTAAGAGAATATAGTTGTAATGGGACATGATTGGGGCAGCAAGTCCCAGCAGCCCGCTGCAGATTTAGAACTTCGAAGAATGGTTATGTAAAAAGAAGCAGTTACGTTAAATACTGCTGGAGCTTCATTGAAGACTGCACAAATGATGATTGTTTTATGATTCTAACTTGTTGTTTGTGTCACTTGCATTATCCACTGTTAATTAAGTTTTTTTTTTTTTTTGTAGGTTTTGCTTTGGTTTCTTTTTAAATCAA